>NW_028251296.1:0-35845 GCF_964263255.1 Lissotriton vulgaris
GTTCTGAAACTGGGATGGTGCAGTGAGCTAAAAAACGGTTTTGGATCTAGCCCTGATCTCTTGACTGGGTGAGAGTTTTCTGCTTCATTCAGAGACTCTGTCCCTCACCACCCCTTGTTGTAAATATTTTTGTCCACCCTAAGCGTGGAAGGGTATACTCAGACATGAGTCCCTTGCTCATTGCACCATCAGGATTCAAGCAAACCGGGCTGAAGACGGCTGTAATGCCAGAAACCGGTCCCCGGGAGCTTGTTTCCTTCCCAGTGTAAGAATTGCCTTTTGTAGTTTGGTTTGCCCTGTTCCCATCATGCACTGGGACAGGAACAGACTAATTTGCATCCAGCCAGGTTCTGAAACTGGGATGGTGCAGTGAGCTAAAAAATGGTGTTGGATCTAGCCCTGATCTCTTGACTGGGTGAGAGTTTTCTGCTTCATTCAGAGACTCTGTCCCTCACCACCCCTTGTTGTAAATATTTTTGTCCACCCTAAGCGTGGAAGGGTATACTCAGACATGAGTCCCTTGCTCATTGCACCATCAGGATTCAAGCAAACCGGGCCGAAGACGGCTGTTATGCCAGAAACCGGTCCCCGGGAGCTTGTTTCCTTCCCAGTGTAAGAATTGGCTTTTGTAGTTTGGTTTGCCCTGTTCCCATCATGCACTGGGACAGTAACAGACTAATTTGCATACAGCCAGGTTCTGAAACTGGGATGGTGCAGTGAGCTAAAAAACGGTGTTGGATCTAGCCCTGATCTCTTGACTGGGTGAGAGTTTTCTGCTTCATTCAGAGACTCTGTCCCTCACCACCCCTTGTTGTAAATATTTGTGTCCACCCTAAGCGTGGAAGGGTATACTCAGACATGAGTCCCTTGCTCATTGCACCATCAGGATTCAAGCAAACCGGGCGGAAGACGGCTGTAATGCCAGAAACCGGTTCCCGGGAGCTTGTTTCCTTTCCAGTGTAAGAATTGGCTTTTGTAGTTTGGTTTGCCCTGTTCCCATCATGCACTGGGACAGGAACAGACTAATTTGCATACAGCCAGGTTCTGAAACTGGGATGGTGCAGTGAGCTAAAAAACGGTGTTGGATCTAGCCCTGATCTCTTGACTGGGTGAGAGTTTTCTGCTTCATTCAGAGACTCTGTCCCTCACCACCCCTTGTTGTAAATACTCAGTTGGGCTGCAGCATCCTGGCCAGCGTATGGCTGGGTCGCTCACCCTCTCCATATCTACGTGCCATAGCATATTTCCCGAAATACGCAGTTTCTTGGTCAGCCAGCGTGTGGTATTCTGTAATTAAAAGTACCCGGTTATGGAGTTGCGGGTTTCCTTCCGCCACTGCTGTCGCATCTATGGTCTGCATTTCAGATTAAATGTGCTTAATTTAGTGACGTATGTCGCACAGGACGCCAAATTGTTTGGATATGCTTATCCTCCGGATGTAGGCTTTGAAGGCCTCGCAGAGCATAGCCTGTGTTGGGACGGAGCCGCTAGCATTTCACACTTGAACACTTTGTCCCGGAGAGCATTGCTAGGGAATCGCTTTTCGGCTTCGCAGCTGTATGGGATGGCTAGGCATAGTAATACCGGACTATGATCAGAGAGGGTGCGTGGAAGTATTTTGACCTCGGCTGCCCAGTGTAGGATATTGGTCGATAGAAGCTAGTAGTCTAATCTCATCCAGACTTCATGGGGCAACGAATAAAAGGTGATACCCGAGTCTGAGGGGCACTGGGAAGACCAGGAGTTGCTCACTGCATATGTATCTATAATTTGGAACAATAAAACCCTAGTTTTCGGCTTGTCGCCTGGGCGTGTGCTAGAGGATTTTAACTGCAGGCACTGGGTTCAATTAAAATCGCCCCCCCATTACTATCTGGTCGACATCCACACAGCTCATGTGATCATAGATGTCTTGGAATAAAGCTGGGTCATCCACAGTGAGGCCGTATAAAGTCACCAATAGGATCTGTTTGTGGACAAGAAGGCTATGGAAGATGATGTAGTGACCTTCTGGGTCAGAGTGGAATGTGTATAGGTGAAAAGGGGCAGTTTTGTGTATGAGTACGCAAGTACCCCATGAGTATGTGCTGTAGGAGGAGAAATAGCAATGAGTGTCCCAGGATTTAGCAATTATGGTGTGGAACCAGAGGGTTAGGTGTGTTTCTTGCAGATAGGCCATTTTGATGCCATGCTTGTTCAAGTACACCAGGACTTGCTTGCCCTTGCGCCGGTTGTTGATACCGCGAATATTCCAAGTTAAACAGGATATCTTTAAGAGTTTGGTTAGGTCATGTGTCGATGTGAAAGCATGGTTAGAAACAATCTGTATGCTCGAAAGCCAGAATGGTTGTAGTTACTAATAGGGTTAACTAGTGGCATCATGAGGTTATATGATAAATTCAGGAAAAAACACACAAACATAATCCATTCTGAGAAAAAATGATACCCCTCCCCCACACACAGGAATCAAAAACATTGAGCAAATCCCAATTAGCAAAAGCAAACAACAAAGAAGTCCCAAACTTATGATTATGATGTACATCAATGGGGCAGGCCCCCATGTGCCTGTAAGTTTGACATGTCCTGGTAGTGAAAAACTGCAAAACTTGTTTTTCACTACAGAAAGGCCTATCTCTACATTAAGTTAGCATTAGAGCTGCCCGGTAACAATTTGCAAGTGTAACTTCCAATTGGGAGCAAATAGAAAATCTGCGTTAGTGTCTCTGGACTCACAATTTAAAAACTAATTGTTTAGTGAAGTTGGTTTTTAAATTGCAGTTCTGAAAATGCCACTTTTAAAAAGTTGGCATTTTCTTACTTAACAATTCTGTGCCTCTGCCTGTCCCTAGAATACACCTCTAGGTTGGATGATGGTTGGGCTTTGTAAATTCCCTCTACAGTCACACACAAAGGGAGCTGAGGTGTGCCCTTCATATCCCGAAGGCGTCTCACCAGGATAATGAGCAATACTGAGCTAGATTGGTGGGAGGAGTTGATACCAGCACCTGAATAGCTGTGAGCAGGAAGGCAGAGTGGAGCAAGAAATCTCCTTCCTGGAGAAGCTGAAATCAAGATCACAAAGGCAAGGGATGCTGTACCCCTTAACTAACTATTAACCTGTGGGGTAGCTTCTCGCAGAGAACTACAGGCCCTGTGGGGTCAGGGGGAAACGCCATAGCTTCAAAGGGTGTCTGTGCATCATTCCTTCCCCAGTAAGTCAGTCCTTGGGCTGACCCACTACAAATGAACCCTGGAATGTTCTGAGTGGAAGCCATGTAATCTACACCTGCTTAACTATCCCTCCAAACTGCCCTCTAAAATATCATTGAGGTATGCCCCGTACCCAATGAAACCCAGTGTGGTCACATGCACATGTCGCACACTCTCCACATGCATTATCAGCATGCTTTAAGGAATGCAAGTATGCCTGACATCCATGTCTCACATCAATGTCTCACATAAATGGGCAAAAGACCCAGTTGTAAGGGCAGCCAGAACAATTAAAAAAGACATGAGAGGCCTGTAGGTTACTCTCTGTTGTAGGCAACAGGTAAAAGGGCCTGCTCTGCTACTATATTCATTTCACTGTCAGTCTTCTGAGCCCAGTGATTTGAAAGTAGTCACCTTTAAAAAAGGAAGGGTGTACTTAGTATGCCCCTTAAACCACAGAGCAAACACAAGGAGATGATGGATGGAGCACTGAAACTTTTCGGACACTCACCCCCAGCCAAAGATCTGGGTTGAATCCATAATCATTCTTTAGCTCACTTCGCCACCTCAGTCCAGACCCAGCTATATGCAAATCAATCTTGACCCTGTGCCTCATTGGAACTGCAAAGCCAGGTCTTCCCTGAACCGGAAACAAGCAGCCTGGGACCGGTTTCTGGGTAACACCCTTCATCAGCCAGGCTAGCTTGAATCCAGTGGCAAAGTGAGCAAAGGACCCACGTCTGGGCATACCCTACCAACTTAGGGCGAACAAAGCAAACACAAAGAAAAGATGGATGGAGCAGTGAAACTTTTCAGACACTCACCCCCAGTCACAGATCTGGGTTGAATCCATCATCATTCTTTAGCTCACTTCGCCACCTCAGTTCAGACCCAGCTATATGCAAAGCAGTTTGGGGTGGACTGTTCCCAGGGTCAAGACTGATTTGAGTATGGCTGGGTCCAAACTTGAGTTGCATGGTGAGCAACAAAACGATGGATTTAGGCCCAGATCTCTGTACTGGGGTGAATGTATGACATTGTTCTGCATTCTGTCCATCAATAGTTCTTTTTGCAGTTGTCACCCCCAGTGGGATGGGTATGCTGAGACATGGGTCCCATGCTCTCCATGCCACTGGAGTCAAGCTATCCTGGCTGATGAGGGCTGAAAGCCCGAAACCGGACCAAAAATGCTTGTTTCCAGTCCAGGGAGGACCTGGCCTCGCAGTTCAGGCTGGACTGTTCTGATTGGACGCAGGGTCAAGACTGATTGCATATGGCTGGGTCCAAACTAGAATGGCATGTTGAGCAAAAAAACGATGGATTTAGGCCCAGCTCTCTGTACTGAGGGGAATGTATGACATTGTTCTGCATTCTGTCCATAAATTGTTCTTTTTGCATTTGTCACCCCGCGTGGGACAAGTATGCCCAGACGTGAGTCCCATGCTCTCCATGCCACTGGAGTCAAACTATCCTGGCTGATGAGAGCTGAAAGCCTGAAACCGTTCCTAGCACGCTTGTTTCCAGTCCAGGGAGGACCTGGCCTGGTAGTTCGGGCTGGACTGTTCCTATTGGGTGCAGGGTCAAGACTGATTTGCATATGGCTGGGTCCAAACAGGAATGGCATGGTGAGCAAAAAAACGATGGATTTAGGCCCAGACCTCTGTACTGGGGTGAATGTATGACATCGTTCTGCATTCTGTCCATCACATTTTTTTTCTGACTTGGACCACAGAGGCCCAGTCTTGGTCTTGCTCCCCATCACTAAAATGCCTCAGCATACACAGGTGAGCCTTGTGTGCTGAGGTGAGGGGTCAAAGCAATACAGCTTTCGATGGCGAAATTGGAATAAGGAATGCATGCTCTCCAGAGCCATGCTGGGAACTTTCTTCAGTCCATCAGTAGCAATATGAAAACCCTGTACTTCAATGCATTTTAATTGTATTAGTTGCTTACTGCATTCTTTGTTCATACACATTTTTCTCATCTAAAATATATAAATGTAATTTGTTCATAAAAGTTAACTGTACAGCTCTTATGGAAGTATACAAAAAAAGTTTCTAGTGCCCGCAAAACCCTACTTTACAGCTAACAAATCTGCAGAAAAAACGAAGACAAAGATTGTTTCACCCACTGAGCGATAGGAGCCCCTAGAGCTACAAAAGCAAAACACTTCATGTGATGTCTTTTCTTGGTGTCCTTGGTCAGTCATTGGTTAATGGGCTGTATATTAGCTGATATGGCCACTGTCAGTTATCACTGTTATCCCAGGGTCACAACTTTAGTGCACTCTTACTGAAAGACCAAGTTATCCCTTTTGGGCACTTCTTTCCCATAGTAGTAGGGATGGGCAAACACGTCTTACTCCAGGAGGTGTAAGGGGTTATATCCTCAGATGCAGTATGACACAGTAAATAAGACTCAGTAATATCAATGTACACTCTGTGCTTTACTTCAGAAAAATAATGTAATGTCATTTAACAGGCATGTAAAAGAGAACAGTCAAATCTAAGAGAGACACAAAAAACAAAAGCTGTTAGCAACTTATTGGGCCTACCTACACCACTGTTTTGTGTCCGAGTACTCAGTGCTAGATTTCTGTGGTTATTAGCCACAGATGCACTAATATTCTGTGGGGCTGATTTGCTTTAATCAGGGATTTGTGGGAATGCCTAGCTCTGTAGCCTTTGGTTCGAGTTTGTTGTTGTCCCCTTCAAAAGGTCTAAAACATAGTAGCAGAATACAGAGGTGGAATCGCTGAACTTAAGTCTGGTTCTGAACTAACTTTGGTTAACACACTAGTGCTAACATAAAAATAAACAGTATTACCCCCAAAAATCTAGTAACAAAAACCCACTACTCAAAAATTTGGACCCCACTTAGCAAAGTCTTGATGCCCTACTGACGATTTTTGGTGAGATCTTAGGTTTGTCTTCCCCACAATTTACCTACCTTTTTCAATTTTCTGACCTCGTTTGTGCAGGCTTTAGGAGTCTGTGCACTTTATCACTACTAACCAGTGTTAATGTGCTTCTGCTCTCTCCTCTAAACATGGTAATATTGGCTAATCCCCAAGTGGCATATTTAATTTACTTATATGTCCCTAGTAAAGTGCACTACATGTGCCCAGGTCCTGCAAATTAAATGTTACTAGTGGACCTACGTTACTTATTGTGCCACCCACTTAGGTAGCCCTCTAACCATGGCTCAGGCCTGCCATTGAAAAGCTTGTGCGGGCAGTTTACACTGCCATTTTACCCTGGCAAGATAACTCTTGCCAGGCCCAAATCTTACATTTTTATATGTATAAGTCAACCCTAAGGTAGGACCTAGATAATATGGAGTACAGGGTGCAATGTATTTGAAAGGCAGGGCATATATTTTAACATTTTACATGTCCTTGTAGGGAAAAACTCTCAAATTTGTTTTTTACCACTGCAAGGCCTATTGCTCCTGTAGGATACACTTGGGATTACCTTATTAAAGTTGTAAGTGTAATTCCCATAGGTTAACATTGGGATTACATTGTTACTGTTTTTAAGTGCAATTCTTAATTATGAAGAGATAGACTTTTCAAGTTTGGTGTCCCTGGAATCACAATTAAAAATCTCAATTTACGGTGAAGTCAGATTTTAAATTGCTACTTTTAGAAAGTTGGCATTTTCTTACTTTAGCAGTTTGGTGCCTGCTGCCCCTCTCTGATACACATATTGGGAGGGTGACAGCTGGGTTTTGTGTATTTCCCCTAGACAAACACACACAATTGAAGATAAGGTGCAACTTGATGGGCAATCCTGGGAGGATGGACGGGAGAAGTTTGACTCAGCCTCACTTACACCTGAATAGGCTGTGTCCTGTGATGTCCCCAGAGAAAGGGCTGAATTCCCCACTGTAGTGAGTCTGGAGCCAGGGCAGCAAGAAAGGACCTCTGTGCACTTCTATGACCTGTCTTTAAAGTCTCCCTCACTTCAAAGGCACAACTCGGTATAAGTACTGGAAATCTGACACCATCAGCCAGGAAGACGAACATATGCTGCCGAAGGACTGCCACTTTGCTGCTTTGCTGGATTCCTGCCTAGCTGTGCTGCCCTGATGTTTGCTGTTCCCGTGCCTGGATGAGAAGGACTGGACCTGCATCGCTTGAACCCAGATTGACTCCAAGGGACAGCTGACTTGTATATTGATCTGAAGTCTCAGGGACATAAAATACTTCCAACTTACCTGCTTCTGCACCCGAACTCTGCCATCTGTAAGTCTGTCCTGCTATGTGGTGCCACCCCTGTTCCGGGCCCTTGGAAGTGAGGCCTCAGGTGCTTGCATCAGCAAAATCCACACATCCTCTCACCCACCAGCACACCGGCACCGTTGCGTCGATTGGAACTGGGGCGTCGCTCCTGTTGCGTGATCAGAACTGGCACATCACCTCTGTTGAGTGGATTGACCCGAACACATCACCTTCAGAGCCACCACTGTGTGACACTCTTCTTGGTTTGAGGTCTTCATATCTCTGTGAACAGCAGTTCAAACCTATGACACTGCATCTCAACCCTTGTTATAATCAGAGCCAATGCATCGCCCCTGCAGCGCGAAGCAGAAACAGTGCATTGCTGCCACTGCGAGGAGTGACATCAATGCATCACTTTGACACCAACGCATCACTTCAGCTGCATCATCCATCCTCCACGTCAACAGGATCTTTGATGTTGACGCAAACCGGATGAAGGTACTTTGGCTCAGATACCCCTTCGGGGCTGATTCAGGCGCTATAAGGTCCAACTTGGACCGTGTAGCTGGCATGCAGTCCATAGAGATGGTCTCTGGGTAGCGGGTGGCAAGGTCCACCAGGACAAACCCGTTGCCTAAGGCTGTCTTGGGGTCCAAAGCTCCAATGATGTTAATTCCCACCCTTTCAAAGGGGGTGCCAATGACTGGTATTGGGACCTGAACTTTTGACTTTTTCCGGGTCCAGTGCGACCAGATTTTCCTTGTTGGCACTTAATGCTTTTTGGTATTATTTTTACCTACTTCTTTCAAAATCAACATCTCCGGTTCTACTTATTGGATATTTGTCCTTTTTTGGTCTTATTTTATTTACTAAATTAAGTTCTATTTTTCTAATCTGGTGTGGAATCTTTTTGTTTGGTGTTTTCGCTGTTTTACTGTTTGAAGTGTTGCCCACATACTTTAAACATTGCCTTTAAGTTAAGCCTGCCTCCTCTGTGCCTACCTACCAGAAGGTGAGTACAGGTTAATTGGGGCTTTGCCTGCTTTATTAGCCTGACTAGGATTGTGATTGCTACTTGACTAGGGCTTCTACCCCAGTCAGCCTACAACCCAATGTTTACTGTTGGTGATCAGCGGTGAGGATAGGACTTGTGCTTGTGCAGTACCATACAGTGACTTGGTTTACACTACCAATTCACATCGAAGACCATTTCGAATTCTGAATTCTCCCTTATTGGTATTTTTTAATTGTTCCTCAAAAATCATGTCTCTGGCTGCTTGTTCTACAACTGGAGCCTTGCAATTTGAGATGGTCAGTTTGGAAACCAATCCAGTGACTTGCCTTAAAGACCATAAAGAGATGTCACTTCCTGCCAAGAGTGTTATCAAGAAAGTGTCATTACAAAAGTATCTGAGGGCCTGGGCAGAAGCCTGCTCTAAGGAGAATGATGGATGAAGAAACCTGGGAAAAGCTCTTCTGAGAAACCATCTGCAGTGGATGATGGTGAAATCCCTGAATTTGACCTCCCTGTCAGAGCGGGAAGCAGTGTCTTTTCCCATGGCTCATCCCCAAAGGAACTAATGAAAAGGAGGGAGCAGAGAGAATTCAAGCTACAGGTGGGTACATTGAAAATGTAGGCTGGGGGGAGCAAGGCTGAACAGGCCTTGGATGCAAAGAAGGCTGAGGCAGAGAAAGCCTTAGCAGAGAAGAAACGTTTAATGTCTCATTAACTGAGTCTGAAGGAGCTGGATATCAAGGTCAGCCAGGCAGATTCCAGCAGTGATGGGTGGCAGCACGAACTGCCTAGGACAGAGGGGTCCCATTACCTGACTATTGCAGGTGAGTGACGCCACTCGTAGCTTTTCTGCAACAAGGGCACAATCAGCCCGATTCATCAAGCGAAATGGCGCTCGCAAAGGGCCAGATTCTGAGAATCTGGCCCTTTGCGAGTGCAATTTTTGCATTTGGGATTCATCATCCCAAATGCAAAATTCGCTATTTAAGAACTCGCAAATTTGCGAGGAATAGCATTTAAGGAATCTCTATTAGAGATTCCTTAAATGCTATTCTTGAAACATTTAAAAATTGCGAATTCGCAATTTAGAACCGCTATTTACCATGAAGTCAAACCTCGTGGTAAATAGCGAAAACTTAGAAAAATGCAATTAAATGCATTTTTCTAAGTTGCATGTTACACACACACATGTCCTTTGTACATGTGTGTGTGTAACATCTGTGTAAATTTACATTTCAGGGGTGTTACAGGGTGTCCTTTGGACACCCCTGCACCCTTGAAATCGCAATCTCATTTGCGATTAGCTAATTGCTAATCGCAAATAAGGAATAACTACCCATTCCTTCCTATGGGCCTTAGGCCCATAGGAATGAATGGGGAGTTATTCCTTATTTGCGATTAGCAATTAGCTAATCGCAAATAAGGAAGCTGTAGGAATCGCAAAAAATATTGAGATTCCTACATGAATCCCGTTCCTTATTAATCGCTATTTCAGACTCACAAAACTTCACAATGATGAATCGGGCTGCATGTGTCCTAATACACCAGACATTCTTTGCGAAATAATGATATTGTGATTATTTCTCATACAAATAATGTTGATCATTTATATGTTGGTTCTTGCGGTTTTGGAACGTCAAATGTAGGACAATTGTACAGCACTTCCTTTTACTGACTTAATTGCGCAGCTTGTTGTTTATGTCTCACCCACAGGTCCTACGGGTGAATCAGTTTAACTGGCTGGATCACTGGTTTAGTATCTTGTATCATACATGCCGACATGTTGTTTCCTTTATTGGTTTTTACCTCACTTTCACACATCAGTAGTTATAATAGAGATCCTGATGGAAGTCGCATCACTTCCTAGGTCCTAGGCTGAAACATGTTGATTAGTGCTCAGTACGACTACATCTAATGTCTGCAGCCGTACTCTCCGCATTTTGTTTTTAACCCTAGCATAAGGTATCAAGATTAAAGTTCATCAGGCTAACCCTGTAGCTAGGTTTAGTCATTCACCTTCCAACACTGCACCTTTTCCCATCACCCCATCTGCTCATACTGGGTTTTAGGAATTCCCCTCATACTTGAAAACATCCCTGAGCTCCCCCTCGCAGAGAGGGGGTTGTAGCCCGCATCTTGTCGTGACTTCAGGATGCAAGGAGGATTTCCCATGATGAAGCATGACACCTTTGATGTGTGAGGGAAACTGTCCTGAAAAGGGAACCCCCACCTCCCCCACAAGTCAGTCTGTTCCCTAATTTGACTTTTGAGCCTGAGGGCTCTTTGTGTATTTGAGCATACATACTGTACCTGAAGAGGAAAAAAGGTTCACATCTCCAAGTGTTTAGTGCCCAGTTACGTGATGGGAGATGACATTGATAAGTGGTTATCTGCTTATGAAGTTGCACTGAAGGTTCACAGGGTAACTGAGGAGCACAGACGGGGGAGTGGTCTGTGGAAACACACGCTTACACTGGGGAGGGACACACTTCTCAAGTTAAAGGTTGGGGACCAAAACAGGTATACCCCTATGAAGGCCATTTTTAATAGCCAGACTTGGGCTGACCCCTGAAATATATCACCAAAGATTCAGGGACAGCCAAAAGCTCCCCAACCAATCCCGACTGACCCCAGGACGCTTGCTCAGGAGGCAGACCTCAGGACTACCACCAGAGTGTCCAAATAGGTATCTGGGGGAACTCCCACAAAGGTGGCCAGGGTTCCCGACAGAAGAAAGAGGTGGGTGAAAAACATAAAAGTTAGGATTCCTCAAAAGGCCCCTAAAATAATTCCTAAAGGAGTAGTGGTATCCAGTCCCAGTTAGATCCTAAGAAGAAGGGATTCTATGATTATAAGACAGGGAGATGTGTACCCCAATGTACTGAGTGCTACACGTATGGGCACTCCAAGGGGCACTCAACTGTCCCCAGAGGGTACAGCCCCTCACTGGTAGGTAGACACCTGGGTAGGTGAGTGTAGCACTCGAGGAGGAGGTGGTGCCAGTTAGCTTTGGGGAAAAGACAGAAGTGACCATAGCTTCCTTGTGGGATAAAGAGATGGTGCCTAAGCCCACATACCTGCAAATAGTTCAAAGTATAGGGAGTGGGCCACCATAAATGGGCAACGGGGGAGGCTCTGCGAGACACAGTAGCTAGCATGTCTACTGTCAAGTGGCAGCTGGTGTCTGCAGAGCTGGTGTTTGAGAGAGCCACCTGTCAGTGGCTCTGGTTCCCTTCTGAGTGGGGGGAGGGTCTCAGGTTCTCTGAAAGTTGCTGTGAGCCCTGCCATGCCTGTTGATTATTTGCTTGGCAATGACCGGGAGCACACAGCCTGGAGGGAGGTAGAGCTTAGGTCTCACTTGGAGATGATGATTGCCTGATTGGGGCTGTATGACCACATGGTCCATGGCTGCCCGGGAAGGGAGTCAAGTGCATCTGGAGCCTGGAACAATGGCCCAAACAGCTGCGAAATAGAGGGCAAGGTGCGTGGGAAACCAGTTCCCTTGGTGGAGGTTGATGATATCCTTGAGGGGGAGGCCCCTGAGTCAACTGGGGAATACATTTCTACCATAGGTGAGCAACTTGAGCTTGCTGACTAGGCCTTGAGGGTGGGCCCCCAGGGTGGAATTCTGCAGAGCACAGAAAGAGTGTCCCACTATTGAGGTGACAGGCCTCAGCCCATGCAGCAGGTGAAGCATCTGAGGATCACCTAATATACAGGGAGAATGATCTTCCTTATAGCGAGCCTAAGGCTCCTAGTTCTGGGGCAGCCCATGTGCTGGTAGTCCCCGAGTGTTACATGACCTTCCTACTGGATTTGGCTCACAACATCCCCCTGGCAAGACATTTAGGGCAAGACCTTTGTCAGGCTTGTCTCCCACTTTTATTGGCCCAGAATTAATTCAGCCTCATATGTATTCTACAGGCCCTGCCCCACTTGATAGGCCAGTGGGAAATAAGGGAAAAAGGGAAAATCTCCCCTGGTCCCAATACCAGTAATTGGCACCCCCATTGAAAGGGTGGGAATCAACATCATTGGAGCTTTGGACCCCAAGACAGCCTTAGGCAACAGGTTTGTCCTGGTGGACCTTGCCAACCGCTACCCAGAGACCATCTCTCTGAGGTCAGTGACTGCGCATCTGGTGGCTAGAGCTCTGATGGGGATGCTTACCTATGTTCAATTCCCCAAGGAGGTAGTGTCTGACAGAGGCAATAACTTCATGTCTGTGTACGTGAAGTCTATGTAGGATGAGTGTGGTGTAAGTTACAAGCTCTCCAAACCCTATCACCCCTGAACCAAAGGTCTTGTAAAAGGATTCAACAAGACCTTGAAGGGCATTATTATGGGTCTGCCTGAGCCTCTTTTGCCATGGCTTCTCTTTGCCTACAGGGAGGTGCTACAGAAAGGAGTAGTGTTCAGCCTCTTTGAACTCCTCCATTGCCACACTAAGGGATCTCTGAGCCTTGTCAAGGAAGACGGGGAGAAATCTCACAGGAAACCCCCTCCAAGATGTGGTCAGCTACATGCTGGCCCTCCACAACCAGGTGCATCGCTACTGTAAAAAGTCAAAAAGCAATTTAGAGGCAGTCAGGAGGTCATGAAGCTCTGGTAGAACCAGAAGGCTATTCTGGCGGAATTATCAGCCTGGCCAGAAAGTGTGGGTCATGGAGCAAGTAGAGCCCAGGGTTCTCTATGACCGCTGGACCTGCCAATACAATATAAAGGAGCGTAAGGGGTAGGCCACTTACTTGGTGGATCTCCAGACCCCTAGGAACCACCCGAGTGTGCTCCAGGTGAACAGACTCAGGCCTCGCTTTGAGAGGTCCGAAGTGAGCATGCTCCTCGTGACAGATGAGGGAGTGGAAGAGGAGAGTAAACCTCTCTCTGACCTCCTCTCTGCACAGGGACACAATGGGTCAGTGGAGGGTGTCAACATATCTTTCACCCTGACCCCAGAACAGTAGAGAGACTGTTACCGGTTGCCGAGACAGTTTGCCCCACTGTTCCCACTCACCCCTGGACTCATACATCTGTGAGTCCATGATGTTGAAATTGTAGACAGTCTACTTGTGAAGAACAAAATCTACAGTTTGCCAGACAGATTAAGAGCGAGCATCAAGGATGAAGTCTCTAAGATGTTGGTGTTAGGGGTAATTGAGAACTCTAATAGTTCTTGGTCCAGCCCTGTGGTGCTGGTACTAAAGGCTGCCCACCGGGTAGCATCCCAGACCTCTTATTCTGCATGGACTGATGAGCTCATTGGCAGGCAGGGTGCTGCCAAACTCCTTAATACCTTTGATTTGACATCAGGGTACTGGCAGAGCACTCTGTCTGAGGGGTGCGAAGAGAGGTCAGCATTTTCAACCCCAGAGAGCCACTACCAGCTTCAGATGATGCCCGTTGGCTTGAAAAATGCCCCTGCTACCTTCCAAAGGTACGTTAAGAGAGTCCTGTCTGGTAAGGAGGCCTTTTGTGCCACCCATAGTTAGATGACACTGCTGTCTACTATTACAGCTGAAAGGAACACCTGCATCACCTCCACAAGGGGCTTCAATCTCTGAAAATTGCTGACCTGACCATCAAGTCCAGCAAGTGCTAGATTGGATAGGGTTCCGGGTGTATCTGGAACATCTGGTAGGTTGGGGCAAGGTGCTGTGACTCCATGCCGAGATTAAAACAATCATGGCCTGGTAACCACCTAAAATTCAGACAGAAGTGAGAGCCTTTCTAGGCTTCACAGTCTACTACAGGAGATTTATTACTGGTTATGGTACAATTGTTGTCCCCTTACCTATGCTGACTTCCAAGAAGCAGTGCAGATGGACAGAGGCTTGTCAAAAAGCCTTTGACACCCTCAAGGAAGCCATTTGTACAACACCTGCACTCAAGGCACCTAACTTCTCCAAGCAATTCATCATGCAAACGTACACTTCAGGGCATGGCATAGCCCTCATTAGTAGGAGGAGGTCACTTCCATGGGGAGAGAGGTAGAGGGCCATTGAAAGAGAAGCTTTTGCTGTGGTCTGGGCACTGAAGAAGCTGAGACCGTACTTGTATGGTATTAACTTCCTGGGCAGACAGACCATAGGCCCCTCAGATGGCTCATGCAGGTGAAGGTTGAAAATCTCTGTCAAATCTGTTTTTATTTTTCAAGGACGAGGGAAGTCGCATAGGACGGGATCAGGAATACACAGCATTTAGCCTACAACCCTTTCCAGGGCCGGCCGCGTGTTCAAGCATTATACACAATTTGCCAGTGCTCCATAAATGAGGTGGATTGTTACACAGCGTTATGCCTACAACCCGCAAGGGGCCGGACGCGTTTTGTGTTGTACATGATAGCATATTCTGATCTTCTTATGCAGGGAGAGCCTTAGTGTCCACTCTGACAGCGATCTGGGAACACAATCGCAACCAACTTTCAGCCCAACAGAGGCCCGGAGTCCACATAATAGCGGAGAAATTGAAGAAGAAAGGATAGACAAGAGAAGAGGAACGACAGGAAAGAGGAGAAACAGTGCAGGAAGAATCAGAATAAGAGTAGTGTGCGTTGGGGATGAGAGGGCAAAGCATGGAAACCTCGCCAAGTGGCCATGATGGGATTGCAGCACTCAGGCGGTTAGGACATCAATCTATTTGGATCTGAGGGTGCGATAGCATCAGCAAACAGGTGCAGTGTTCTCAGTTTGGTGGGCATGTGTGTACCTTGCATAAGTATGTAATTAAGGGCTGCCAAGGTTGAAAATCTCAAACTGCTGAGGTGGTCCATCTCCCATCTCCCTACAGGGAATGGACTTTACAATTGATCACCATCTGGGGTCAGACCATGCCAATGCTGATGGTCTCTCCAGGTTTTTCTGCCTTAGGTAAGAGAACTCCCGAGGTGTTGGGTACCTCTCCCCACTTTCAGCTAGAGGGACCAATGTTAGACCTGACAGCCTTAGCGTGATCTTTCCCACAACTTTTTGCCTAGCGCTTTCACATTTCTGACCTCGTGTTTGCTGGATTTAGGACTCTGTGCACTTTACCACTGCTAATTAGAGCTAAAGTGCTTGTGCTCTTTCCCCTAAACATGTCAATATGGGATCATCCCCAATTGGCATATTTTATTTACTTATGAGTATCTACTAATGTGCCCAGGGCCTGTAAATTAAATGCTACCAGTGGGCCTGCGGCTCTTATTGTGCCACCCACATAAGTAGCCCTCTAACTACAGTTCAGGCCTGCCATTGCAGAGTCTGTGTGTGCAGTTTACAATGCCATTTCAGTCTGGCAAGATAAACCCTTTGGTGTTGTCTGATACAGTGTCTTTTGTTTGTTAACAGGAAGAAGATTCATTTCTCTCCCTGCAGTGGACACTTAAGTATTCATACTCTCGATATAGAAGTAACTTTGTCAGTACAGGTTTATTATTCATCATTTATACACTTTGTATGCAGTTGTAGTAGCTGATTTTTTGCCATCGGTCCTGAAGAAAGCTGGGCGAGATGCCCTTAAGCTGAAACATGTCGACCATATCACACTGCGCTAGAGGGTAACCATGCTACCCAGCGTGCCTTTTAACCTTTGACACCCGCACTTCTGTCGCAATGCCTCCAGGAGTCCGGATTGTCAAATTTTAATTTCATCTTCACTATTATTTGAGCACTACACTCTTCTCATTTCACATCACTTTAGGATGCATGTCTATGATGATATTTTTTACATCCATCCCTGCACCGGCACTATATGGTCGGTTGTGGGACGGCATGATCAAACCTTTCCCACATGACGTAAACTCCACCGCATGGGTGGTCTGATGGGAATTGTGTCAGCCTCCCTCGACTTCCAATCAATGGTTTTGGCAATCCTGGTCTCACGCATGCACCACCAGTACCACACGGCTACTGTTGTAGGCACACATTTTTTCAGACTTGATCTGCTCTTCTGTGTTATGTATCTTGATATTGGGGAGTGAGCAGACAGGTCATAAAACTTTCCCCTTGACCCCCACACACCCTTGTTGTTTATAGTATTTAGTGCAACTTTTCAGTTGCGGGTCTATTTAATTAGGATGTAAACGCTGTATAGTTTACTCCTTCTAGCTCACCCAACCTAATTGTGTGTGTGACCCTCTGTCTGCTTCCACTGCACACCCCAGGATAATAACATCCCATCCATCGATGTTAAAATAAAAAATAAACCCTTCATGTTGTTAGTCATTGGACTTAATATATACTGAACAACCACGAGACATTTGTCTCCTGATTAATGGCTCTAGATCTATTTCCAGATACTAATGGTCCCTTTCCCCAGGTATCTGAAGACAAATTGTCTTATATAGGTCCCTTTACACATATCCATCACATGATTTCATGTGAATGAAAGATGACCTTGATAAAATCTGCCTGACTGTATTTCATTTTTACAGCGGTACAATGTATGCTCACATCTCACACTCCCAACAAATTAAAACCTATACATTTGCCGAACCCACAGTGATGTATTACGCCGGTTCTATGTTTAAGGAGCAGTGTCTCCTTCAGGGACACATGACGGTGTCTCCCAGTTTGATTTATGCCAAACAAAATAAATTCTTGGTTCGTTAAATCAACCCAGACAGGAATAGAACCATTAATATGGATTCTTGCGCGCCTGCGGGTGATTTAGAGCGCGATGTCAGCAAACGAGGTCCGACAAGTGCAGATGAATGCGCATGCGCGAGAGAGTAATGCGTTGCATCTCTCCGCGCATGCGCTCCCGATTAGAGTAACTTATCCGAATTATCGCGCGACCCTGCGTAGCCTCTGGATAACGGAGGGGCAGTGCTCTGTGCAGCGAGGCTATTTTAGGAGGGAGGGCGCTTTCCTTAACTCGCCTCCACTTCCGCTCGCTGACAGTATCGAGGTACCGACGGAGAGGTGAGACGCCCGGCTGCCCATTACCTTGCTTCTTTACCTTACTAGGATCGAGTTTTTGGTTTAGGGTATTGTGATTTGTGAGCTTAGAGAGAGTCTTGCACTTGTCATAGACTCTGCGCTGGGATGGGGAGGCTATCTTTTTGTTTCCCTTATAATCTAATACTGGACATATGGTAATACTTTCCAGGCAGCCAGTTAAGGACACAGGTTGAGATAATTTACTAGCACCCTTGCGCTTTGTTTGCTAATAGGCCATGGTCATTAATAGGTCTCATTCCATAAAAACAGTTGGGACACTATTATTATTCCTTGAGTGTCATTAAATATGCGAGATTTATGCGCCCTGGGCACTGTCAGTGGTAGGCTTGGTAGGAGGGTCACTATCACACGTCTGTTGGGTCTCAGTGTAAAGTCATTTGGCTAAGACACGGTAAAGTTAAGTGCTTACTGAGTCTTCTATTTTTACACTATAGAGCGGGGCCTCTTCCTCCCGAGCGGTTGCCGGGTGAGGTGAGGTCGTCACCCACACAAAGCTGGGTGAGTATCACGCTGAGGAAATGCCTTGGTGCGATCAAGCATATATGCTTTAGTGTCATGTAAAAATCATATTTTTCATGTATGTGTGCCTGCACGGTTTCTATGTGTGTGCGCCGTGTTGTGTGTGTTTAACTTGGTGTTGTCTGATACAGTGTCTTTTGTTTGTTAACAGGAAGACGATTCATTTCTCTCCCTGCAGTGGACACTTAAGTATTCATACTCTCGATATAGAAGTAACTTTGTCAGTACAGGTTTATTATTCATCATTTATACACTTTGTATGCAGTTGTAGTAGCTGATTTTTTGCCATCGGTCCTGAAGAAAGCTGGGCGAGATGCCCTTAAGCTGAAACATGTCGACCATATCACACTGCGCTAGAGGGTAACCATGCTACCCAGCGTGCCTTTTAACCTTTGACACCCGCACTTCTGTCGCAATGCCTCCAGGAGTCCGGATTTGCAAATTTTAATTTCATCTTCACTATTATTTGAGCACTACACTCTTCTCATTTCACATCACTTTAGGATGCATGTCTATGATGATATTTTTTACATCCATCCCTGCACCGGCACTATATGGTCGGTTGTGGGACGGCATGATCAAACCTTTCCCACATGACGTAAACTCCACCGCATGGGTGGTCTGATGGGAATTGTGTCAGCCTCCCTCGACTTCCAATCAATGGTTTTGGCAATCCTGGTCTCACGCATGCACCACCAGTACCACACGGCTACTGTTGTAGGCACACATTTTTTCAGACTTGATCTGCTCTTCTGTGTTATGTATCAAGATAAACCCTTTGCCAGGACCAAACCTTAAATTTTTATACATATAAGGCACCCTGTATAATGCAGTACTTTTAATTTTTACATGTCCTGGTAGTGAAAAACTCTCAAATTTGTTTTTCACCACTGCAAGGCCTATCACTCCTATGGTATAACGTTGGGATTACCGTATTACAGTTTTTAAGTGCAATTCCCAATTGTGATGAGATGGACTTTCAAGTTCGGTGTCTCTGGAATCACAATATAAAATCACAACTTATGGTTGAAGTCAGACTTTAAATTGCAATTCTGAAAATGCCACTTTAGAAAGTTGCCATTTTCTTACTTTTGCCATTTGGTGACTGCTGCCTGTCTCTGTCACACGTCTTGAGAGGGCGACAGCTGGGATTTGTGTATTTCCCTAAGACTGTTACGCCACAATGGAAGCTTAGGTGTGACTTGATGGGCCTTCTTGTGAGAATGGGAGGGAGGAGATGGAACCAGCCTCACATACACCTGAATAGTCTGTGTCTTATCCCCACAAAAAGGGCTGCATACCCACCTGTAGTGAGTCTGGAGCCAGGGCAGGAAAGGAGGACCTCTGTGTACTTCACAGACATGTCTTTGAAGGCTCTCCCACTTCAAAGGCATGACTGGGTATAAGTACTGAACTTCTGACTCCACCACTTCACTACACTTCTGGACCTGTGAAGACTCTGCCAGGAAGAAGAACTGCTGTGCTGCTGAAGGACTGCCACTTTGCTGGATTGCTGCTTTGCTAAACCCTGCCTTGCTGTGCTGCCATGCAGCCTTCTGTTCACCTGCTGGGATGAGAAGGACTGGACCTGGATCACTTGATCCCAGAGTGACTCCAAGGGCTAGATGGCTTGCCTTCTGATCTGAGGTCTCAGAGACATAAAACACTTCCAACTTACCTACTTCTGAACCTGGACTCTTCCCATCTGTGAGTCTGCCCTACCAAGTGGTGCCACACCAGTATTGGACCCTTGGAAGTGAGGCCACAGGTTCTAGGTTCAGCAAAATCATGCATCTTCTCCTGGACCTCCACATCGGTGCCGTTGGAACTGGCACATCATTCCTGGTGCGTGATCAGAACTGGCGCATCGCCTCTTTTGGGTGGATCGACCCCAACGCATCCCCTTCAGAACCACCACTGCGGGATGCTCTTTCCGGTTCGAGGTCTTCGCATCTTCATCGACGGCAGTCTCTACGTCGACCAGAAGAATTCTGCATCGCAGCCCTGCACTCATCAGAGCCGACGCATTGCCACTGCAGCTTGGATCAGGACCAGTGCATCGATGCCACTGTGAGGAGGGACACTGATGCATGAGTTTGACATTACCGCATTGCTTCGACTGCATTCTCTACGTTAAAAAGGTCTTCGACATCGACGCAACCTGGACAAAATTACTTTGGCTTAGCGAGCCCAACCTGGACCTTGCAGCTGGCCCGTGCACCTTCACAGTCAGCCTGTACATTTGACATTGTCAAGGTCCAGCACTACCAGCTATCCCTTATTGGAGCTTAGTGCTTTTGGCTCCATTTTCACTTAATAATCAATATTGACAATTTACTTATTGGAATTTATGGTCTTATTATATGTACTAAATTAAGTTCTATATCTCTACCCTTGTGTGGTATCTTTTTGAGTGGTATTTTCATTGTTTTACTTTTTGAAGTATTGTACAAATACTTTACACATTGCCTCCAAGTTGAGCCTGTCTGCTCTGTGCCAAGCTACCAAGGTTGAGCACAGGTTTTTTTTTTTTTGGGGGTGGGGGGGTGAGTTTTTTTTATAGCGCAAACTCGACCCGAAGGTATCAGAGTTCTTTACATGAGCACCAGTTGCGTTACAGATGAACATATTCATTTTGTTATGCACAGGGATATTAAGTGATTTGCCCAGAATGACGGGATGTTGAGCATTTCTGGCGAGACTTGAACCTGGTTCCCCAGCTTTGAGATCGACCACTCTAGTAGTTAGGCATCATTTAGAGTTTGCCTGTTTCTTAACCTGACCAGGATTGTGGTTGCTGCTTGACATGGGCTCATTCCCCAGTCAACCTACAACCCAATTTCTAATAATCCTAGTCTCCATACTGGTAGGAGAAAGGAAAATAGCTGATGTTCAACTCCTAGTCTGGCAATCTCTGGCCATCACTGATGTGCAAGCCTCCTCATTGTCCAGATGATAAAGAGCAAATCTGATACTGGTTGAGGGGCCCAGAGCTCATGTCATTCTAGTGGGAAAGGTAGGCTATCAGAACCAAAAAGAGGGTCTGCAACACTTAAAAGTACTTGGGCTCCTTCAGTACACGAGGTCCATCCGCTACTATTGTTGGTCAGATTGTGGGTGCTTCTGGGGCCAGTATTCCCAGTCACATCCTTTCTGCCTGACCCTAGATGTGATGCTTAGTGTATTTTGGTTATCTTCTAGCTAGACCTAACCACCATCATGTCCAGCACTCAACCAGGGTCCAAATGGGCTCCATCATTCACCAGTCCTTCAGGGAATTATACATCCCTCACACACCTACATATATCCTTCCTATATGCCCCAGACATAATGAAGGGAAGATAATCCAGTTACAAGCCTTTAGTAGGGGAGTTTGTAGGTCTGTGTTCCCTTAACTAAAAGCATACTTCCTCTTTTGCCACTCATCTAATAGGTGGTGATGCAGTACTGCCCTCTCACAGAAAAGGGGAAGGAGCATTTTGGATAACTCCTTCAGATTTTATAGGAACAATTATTATGCCAATAAACCGAAAATGACATTGAGTACCTCATCTGGGTCTGCACGTCTGTCCAGTTCACTGAAGGAACGGGGTAGTCCAGAAAACTTTACAGGGCAGGACACCTCAACTTTACAAAGCCATTCAGGCCGGTTTCATTCCACACTTTGTTTTTACGAAGCTATTATCTCTTCAAATAATCCTCTATTTTACTGCGCTGATCACACCATCATCACGCCAAAGGGGGCATTATGCACTACACAAGTACCAACATGACATAATTCTGAAACCATAACCCATCCGATACCGTTGCATATGCAGAACACACGGAGGCACAAAAACGTCAATTGCACACAACTATCAGAGAACTCGAAAACCACTCCCCGCTGTTTATACTCGCCAGGTGGGACTCACTGACCCACAGACCACCATCCTTGGAAATAGCCTAAAACCTGCACACTTGCATGGGTTCCGCGGGATTTTGCCAGATCTTCTTGCGCCACATAAACCGCTGCTTGAACGTACTTCAGCGATTGCTACGTAGAGGTGTCTATAGAGGGATCCTTTGTATTGTTTGTTCTCTGCATCGACGCCCCGCCCTCCACCCCTCCTACTGCACGTTACTCACCTCAAGCCTCTGAATGAAAAGGGACTTCTGTAAGAACCGTACACACCGACCTATGAAATTGAATACATGAACTACTAATAAAAGCAGCGCGCCCTAAAACGTGCATGTGGCTTGTAAATAGCACGCACACGAGACTTTCTTGTATATGAAGGGAAGCTCCGTCCAGGCTACCTGGTCAGGGAGCGATGGAATTTCAGAAAGCAGGATTCCTTGCACAGTACAGACATTCTGTGCGGGGCTGCTATACCTCTGTGAGATGTCGCACATTACTGAGACATTTTTTACATGGATTTCATGCACTGGCTCAGAAATGGGACCGTGGGGTTTCTGTGAGACACAATCTGTGCAAGGTTTGCAAGCCCACAAAAATTACAGATCATAATGTGGAATTTAATGTATAGGCAACTCTTAAATTTGAAATTCGCAGGAAACAAAGCCGAGACTCTAAAGTGCGTCTGTGCTCTTTTTGCAATATATACATTATATATACGTGGGGGCGCATTAACAAATACACACAACGTCAGACTATAGGGGGCCCTTTAGCCTTATAACTTCAGGGTACTGCTATTTTACATTATTTTAAGGCTAGTTTTAAGTCTGGGCTGCACAATCCTACATTTTCTAAAAATAACCTAGGTGTGGTAAATTATTCTGCAAATAATTTGTAAAGGGCAACTGAGGCCTTAGCCTGTGTTAATATTTGTTCCAATACCGGGTTGGGGGGGGGGGGGGATATTTAAATTTACATGCGGTGACTCCCCATCATTGCATAGTCTCACATCCAGCACCTTTCTTTTGTGACAACTACACTCATAGATACATAGCACTGGGCTTAATCCAGTCGCCTTATTTGTGTGCCTCAGAAAGCATCAGCTCACTGTCTAGTAAAGGAATTCATTTTGCTGTAATGACTGATAGAGTTAGGGCAAGCCACAGGCTGGCCCAAAAGGACTCGGACTTTCACAAGGAAGCTGTTGTCTGTTCGTTTGCATTTTATCCAGGAACCAAGGCCGCCTTTGAGATGTCACCTGCTAATGCGCAGTATTTCTGTCTCTGAAATGTTCACAACCAACGCGTTTGTCCTAAATGCAGATTTTGATCTCTGCAAGCCAAATCATGTCACCTGAGTATTACAGGACTGACAACTATCTAGAGCCCTGTTTTGTAAGGAAGGAACATGCTTTCTTTTCCTCAACGCCCACTCGTATCAGGCATATATAGAGCTTGAAATTCAGGGATGAAAGAACATATCTCAGTTTCGTGTTGCAGTTCAGAGGGATCTTTGTGGGGTAAAATTGTTCGCCAACTGGACAAACCTATTTGTCTGAGCCTAGGCACTGGATAAAACACAGAAAACAAGATAGTATATCCCACCTGTCCAATTTACCTCAAAGGAGATCCCCTGTCCACACCATTGAATGACGACCAATAGTAAAATAGGGATAGAAAGGTATTGTCACCACATGGATATCTTGCTATACCAGGAAGGAAAGAGGGTAAACCTTATCCATTGTCTCCTATTCAGAGCAGTGGCTCACTTTGAAGCGAACTGTGCATTCACCTACGTTCACCAACTGCACAACAGAAAATAACTTTGTATTGAGATCTAAAATAACTATTAGATTGTAATTATTAGGTATTACTGGATTGCTCCTTTTCAGGATGCAAAATAGTCTCCTTCAACTATCTAGGTTTTCAGCTGTTTAAAAGTCATGAGAAAATAATGTGGAAAGCCAAGCCCCCAGTAACTTTGGATTTTTTTAAATACTTTAGCAGAAAAGCTTTTGAGTCCATGATAGAGGAGCAGGCGTTTAAGTGGGGGCATGCCTGGTGTTGGAGTATGGGTACCTAGCTATAAATAGGAAACTTACATCCTTACTGTCTAAAACAGTGTCTTAAAATGGCCTGTGCAAATTTTGGCATACATATTATTTCCTTGAAAAAAGTGATACAAGAGCAGGCAAAGCCGAGTGTCAAATGTGTCAGAATCAAACCTACAAAGATCGCTCTACAGCTTCCAAGGCTACTTATCATAGATTGAGAGTATACTTCTGTCAGCCAACATCAACACAAGCTCATTAATAACTATCTTGCTATTGTTTGCTACTTCCACACCACGACTGTAACTGATTCTTGATGAGATTGTCAATTCTCCCATTATTACAGAGACAATGAAGAAAGAAAGTACACAAGTTTATGATATATCTTTAAGTGAAGAAACGTTTATCCAGAATTCAGCAAAACAAAGGTCTCCAACCCCACAAAATGCCATATGACAAGATTCCGTGTGGCTTCAGAGCACTATGAATGATATGTTCCCATCCAAAACCACATCCTCTGTCTTATCTATGTTAAATTTTAGACTATATCCTTTAGAAGTCTTTATTGAGTTCACCGCAAAATGGACCCAGTTAGCATCAGCAGTTAAGCACAATCTGATGGTACATAAGGAACAGGAACAGACTGATTTGCATATGGCTAGTGTCCCGTCGTGACTTGAATAATGACAGACAAATGATTATCTTTAAAGGAGCTTTATTCCTTGCTTCTTTCTTCGTACCTGTCCCTACTCTATCTGTCCCTTTCCTGTGTCCGTTCCTCCTCTTCCTCTGGCCCCCCTAGCTCCGCCCACTCCCAACTACTAGACTGTAGCACAACATTACATCTCCCCCTTTGTTAACGAAAAGAACTTAGCGTCCAACATATTTAGAGTTCCTCGATCAGCCACACGGGTCCGCGGGCTGTTCGTTTGAGCTATGAAGACACATCTCAGCCGGTGGTGTGTGACTTTCTGTCGTCTTGACAAGAGCACCCTTTATTACAAGAGTGCATCTTTGCACTTGCACGAAGTCTCTGGTGATGTGCGTATGTTCAGATTCCTGGTGGTTTTCACTCAACTTCGGGGTGATCCACTCACCTTCAGTGTCTGAGGTGTCTGTGAAAGACTCAGCGTGATATCGGCAGCTTGTCCTCCTTTGTGACTCTTGATCAAGTGACACTCGATCTCTTTTCTGAGGGGATGCTGTTCAGG
The DNA here is from genome assembly GCF_964263255.1 of Lissotriton vulgaris. Lineage (NCBI taxonomy): Eukaryota > Metazoa > Chordata > Amphibia > Caudata > Salamandridae > Lissotriton > Lissotriton vulgaris. Next base: position 25,062 of record NW_028251296.1, read on the forward strand.
TTCTCTTCCGAACACCCGCTTGCACTTTTACTTCCTTTTGTTTTGTCCGGTTGGAGGCAACACTGTCCTCCTGTTCAAAGTCCTGGATACCAGACGGTAGTGTAATATCTGAAGAGGTCGTCTTGGTATGGCTTGGAGACTGATTTGCTGCCTCTGGTTGCCTCACCCACTCCCTCTCGCGCCTGGAACAGGTGAACCCTGGGACCGGCTGGGTATCTGTGTGTTTCGTTCTCATCCAATGATGACCTGTCTCTATTAACACGTCTGGTTTCCCTTGCAGATCAACTGGTTGGTCCGGCTCTATCCGGGTGCTAATGGCCACTATGTCAGTTTTCCTTTTATAGGACCTTCGAGTCAACCTCGCGGCCCCTATCCGGGGTGATGGTGTAGCATTTGTGTCTTGATGCACCTGTGGCTGACATGACAGGTTGTCTGGTGGAGTGATTGAGAGTGCATTGACATGGGTGTGGGACGTGTCGCTCTTGACGGGAAGAATGTCCCTTGGTTCTCTGGTGTGTTCGGGTGATTGACGCCGTGGCCGTTGTTGGGACCACAATTCTGTTGACTCGAAGGATCGGACTGACATGTTTTCTGAATCAGAGGAGTTCTCTGTCAATTCTGTTTGAGAACGTTCCTTCGAGAATGTCCTAACGAGTGGACTTCGGCACTGGGTAGTCCGTGACAAGTTGCTTTGCACGCCAGAGTTGTCTTTGAGTTGCTTCTCAGGGTATCTTTCTCGAATGTCTTCATTGTCAGATCACTGGAGAGGTTGTTCGATAACCACGTACTCACGTCTTGAGTTTGGTCCCAAGGTATTTTATTTCTGTCTCTCTCGCATGATGATGTAAATGTAAATGTAAATGTATAGGCATTTATATAGCGCACTACTTACCCGTAGGGTCCCAAGGCGCTTCGACCGCTGCGAAACCCTTCCTGGCTTCCCTGAGAGATGGTCCCTTAATGGGTATCTCCAGGGTGAGACCAGGCATCCCCGGCGGTCTGGTGGGGCCGTTAGTGAAGATGAGGCAAGCTAATGCCCAGAGTTGCCGAGTGTGATCGCTGATCAGAGTGGACACCGAGGCGAGAGAATTATCGAGTCCGCTGACCCTGGTCCAGAAACCTGCCGCGCCGGGAATCGAACCCTGGTCCCGGGCCGTCCTCTGCTCTCGGGTCTGCCGCCTCTAACCAGTGAGCCACACTACTTCATTGACCTCCTCTCCGTTTCTTCATTATTTTGAGTGTCATGCATGCGTTTGTCTTCTCCCTTTCGTTGTCTGGATGAATCAGTCCATCTTATGCAGTTCACTTCCACTTCACATTGGTGTGGTGTACTGACATCAGTGTTTCCGGTGTGGCGTGTTCTCCTGTTTGGCGTCTCCTCGGACTCGTCTATCGAACATTGAGATGCTTGTGTGTGGCCATGTACCGATTTCAAGTGTTGACTTGATTGGTTCAGTATTCTATGTTTTGTCTTTCTTGCGTGTTTGTTGGACAGACTGTCATCTGGTCCATTGGTGCGATCTGACCCACTTAACACTTCATCTGCGTCAGACCCGTTTGCACCATCTGTTGACTGACTCCTTGAGGTTGAATAACTCCTTAAGGTTGTATCAGTGCCGCTATCGCAATCCCGGCTCATCCTGGTCTTTCGTGTTGTTGACTCGGAGTATTTCATGACGCTTTGTCTCTTCTTGTGTCTTGGCTCTGATCTGCCTTCACCCTCCCTTTTTCTGTTTTTTTTTTATATGTCTCTTACTTCGACCCTCACTCCAACCTCGGCCCCTCTGATGATTCTCCTTAGCGACCACTGCCCCTGAAGAATCTTGCGTTTTGTGTATGCATTTGAGTAGCCTTCGATTATCCGAAGCCGAACAGCTTCTTCATTTGTAAAGGTGTTGCAGTAGCAGTCGGGTACCAATCTTTGCAACCGGGCAATGAATTTTGTCAGTGACTCTCCTGGTTCCTGCCGTGCTGTGGTGAAGGTGATGCGAGCATGATCCACGTCTACCGGTGCATGGAAATGGGTACGTAGTTTCTTTTGGAGTCTCTCATAGGTCTCTGTATCCTTTCAGGGAATGTTCTGACTAAACGTCGGCCCTCGTGACCTATCAGCTGGAGAAGTAGTGTCAGACATTTTCTATCTCTTCGTTCACCGATCGCATCGAGGAAATCGTCCAATGATTCCAGCCACCGGTTCCATTTGGGGCCCAAAATCTGACTGTCAGTCTGGGTCACCGGGAGCGGTACTTCAATGCAGGGATTGGACCGATGGGTTGCTGTAACCACCGCCATGAGGGAGGAAAGTTTCCGTCTGCTACCGTCGCAGGATTGTTCACTTTGCTTCCCGTCTTATTTGCCGACCTTCTTCTGCTGAGATCCGGTGTCTGATCGTTTCCTTTGAGTCTGCTGAGGTTCTCCACGCCTGGGTGACTACTGTATTCTGTCCACCTTTAGTATGGTTGTCTCAGTGAGTCAAGCTTGGATTTCCTGACCATGTGTGACTCAGCAAATCCCCACTCTCTTTTGAGTTGCCTGCTAGCTGCAGGTGATTTGGGGCTCTTCCGCGATGATACGTGACACCAGTGACATCTCGTTCTTGTGTTCTTTCGGCCTGGTACAGGTTATCCAGTGGTTTCAATGATGAGAGAATGCTTCCTTGATGTTCGTTTACTCATGTTTCTGGATTATTTTAACTCCTTAGCTCTTCTTACTGTTGATCATTTATCTTCGCGTGGTGCTGACAGTTTACTTTGGTGCTGACAGTTTACTTTGGTGCTGGCAGTTTACTTTGGTACCTGCCTTTAGCTCACGTTTGTTACCTTCGGGATCTGCATTTGCTTGGTGCATTCAGGATTTGCACTTGCTTGTGCTCGCTGACTTCGGAACCTTTATTCGTCCGTGCGTGGTATGCTCGGGTTTGTATTGGCTCGTGCTTCTGGTGTTTTGGATTGCTCGGACTTGCGTATACTTGAGGCGTACGTTTGCTTGTGCTTGTTACGCTGTAAATTTTGCCTTTCGCCAGTGCTTGTTTCTCTAACTTGCCAAGGCTGGTCCCTTTATTGTTCACTCGCAGTTATCAATGCTCGTTTCATTTCTGTTACCAATGCTTGTTTTATTTCCCATACTAATGCTTGTTTCATTAGTGTTTCCAGCATCTGCTTGTGCTTGTCTTCATATTGCACTTCTTGCATTTACTCGTGCTTATTTACTTGTTTAGCTTCTCGCATTGGCTCGTGCTTGTTTTCTTATTCTATCCCTTGCATTTGCATGTGCTTATCTATCTTGCATTTACCAACGCTTGTTTTGAGTTGTCAGTGCTTGTTCTCTGTGATTGCCAATGCTTGTTTTATTGTCTTTGTCAATGCTCATTTCCCAACTTCTGCTTGCCTGACTTAAAGATGGCCGTTTGGGCATTTAACAGGGGTGTCTCTACAGGCTGCCTGACTCTAATATGGCCGCCGGTCATTGTAGTCTCGGTTCACACGAGACTTCCTCACAGTCCATTCACCCGGATCAATTCAAGCAGGACTCACCGGCATCTGGTCTCGGGGACAGCACTTTCCAGTTCTCCACACCTTTTCCCCATCTGCCACGTTCAGGTAAGGTTGGGGTGGGCTCCCACCTTGCTTTTCTGGGTCCCGCGCTCCCTCGGCGACACCTTGCCAAATCTCACGCATCGGGGGTGAGATCCCGATGTCGTGAAGCGTTCGCGCTCAGTCTTTCGGGCGTGTGATAGCGCTGGTCAGTGGGGCCTTCCTGGGGGCACCAAACAACATCAGGGGGCACTCTTTCCTGGCTTGTGGGGCAGGCAGAGTCGGGGTGGGCTCCCGACCTCTGCTCTTTTCAGTGCATGCCGACTTGCACGCATCAGGCGTGAGTCGCGTTTTGGCGCGATCAGGAGCTTCACTTCTCAAGCGCCCTGGCGCTTGTTGCATCGACTCCTCTTGGGCTCCACGCAGTCTCCTGACTGGGGAATGGGGTCACCTGTAAGCATGGGCGGAAAATCCGTTCCGCTCGCGGATTTTGCGGATTTTCGGTAAATTTGCAATCCGCGAACGCTCGCGAATTTACCGAAAATCCGCAAATTCGCACGCAGGGGATTTTTTTTTCTTGGTGATACAATTTTGCGGCGTGCGGAGTAAGTTCGCAATTGCGAACATGTAGGTGCGGCGGGCAGCAACAATCTCGCACTCGCGAAATTACAAAAATTGCAATTCTGCACAAGAAATCCACTAGCAAGCAGCATAGACCTTCTGAAAATGATGATTTTTATCAGAATAACTCCTCAGATTGACATTTGCCTGCACTTTTTTGGATTTTAGGCCTTTTGACTTTCTTTGGATCACTTTTGGATTAGAAATCAACTTTCACAAGTAAGCTTGTTTGGGGCATTACAGTTGCTGCAATGCTGTTCTGCAGAAAAACGAGTTTTGCAAAAGTGAAAGCATTCAGCAGGTGCAAAAGTTCAAACTCATCATTAGTAACCATTCCCTGTAGTGCTTCCTGACTGGGGCCCCTCCAGAGTTCAGTTGCTAGTTGCAACAATTGTATGACCCTGCTCTGACCCTCACAGCAGGCTCATAGAATAGCTACAAGTAGTCCACAAAGGTCCTGGAAAAAAAATTGCACTGCAACAGAAAGCAAATTACAGATAAGGAAGCAGGTGCCAGACTGGAATTTTAAAACAGTGACACATTAATAAATCAACCCCAAACTAATTCATGTCAGTTGAAGCAGGGCAGGTGTGCTTGCTTTTCCCCCCATAACCTACAGTGATGATGAACCAGAGAGTGGCATTGATGTACCAGAGGGTGGCATGGGTGAAACAGAGGGTGGAAGGGGTGAAACAGAGGGTGCTGGGAACCTGTGATTATGAACCAGACGTACAAACAACATAATCGCGACCGTTGCAAGCCGACATGTAAGTTCGCAATTGCGAACTGGTACAAAACCCTCGCGAACTGGCAGAAATCTTTGCGAACACAAAAAAACCCCGCAAATTTGCGAGAATTCGCGGATTTTGCGGATTGCGAGTTCGCAAATTCGCAAAATTCGCGAACGCCAGATTCGCAAAATTCGCCCATGCTTAGTCACCTGCTGCTGGCCTCTCGATTCAGGCGGCAGCCTCACTCTTTGCAGCAGCACTTCTCTTTTTCTGATGCTGCTTGGGACAGGACGCTCCTGCAGGGTTCAGTGGGTGGTGGACACACCAATCCCACCCTCGTCGCCAGTTGTCACGTCGTGACTTGAATAATGACAGACAAATAATTATCTTTAAAGGAGCTTTATTCCTTGCTTCTTTCTTCGTACATGTCCCTACTCTATCTGTCCCTTTCCTGTGTCCGTTCCTCCTCTTCCTCTGGCCCCCCTAGCTCCGCCCACTCCCAACTACTTGACTGTAGCACAACATTACAGCTGGGTCCAAACTGGGGTGATGTGGTGAGCAAAAAAATTATGGATTAAACCCAGATCCTTGTGACTGGGGGTGAATGTTTGCATTGTCCAGCATTCCGTCCATCAAGTGTTTCTTTTGCATGTGTCGCCGTATGTGGGAAGGGTATGCCCAGAAGTGGGTCCCGTGCTCACTACACCACTGGATTCAAGCTAGCCTGGCTGATGAAGAGTGATGCCATATAACCAGTCCCAGAATACTTGTTTCTGGCCCAGGGAGGACCTGGCTTGGCAGTTCGGGATGGAGTGTTCCTACAAGGAACAGGGTTAAGACAGATTTTCATATGGCTGGGTCCAAACTGGGGTGGTGTGGTGAGCAAAAGAATGATGGATTAAACCCTGTGCCTGGCTCCTGCGGCAGAGATCTGGAGGTGCGGGTGATCTGGTGCTTCGCATCATAGCCGTCTGACTGCTGCGATCAGCAGTTCAAGAGCCCCCCCATTGAGGAGATTGTCTGACATCATGGGCCGAGGTGCAGAGGTGAGGCGTCGATGTGGCGGCACCTCGCCGGACCAGCTGCGGGGTGATTGAGAGACATCTTGGCGTTGCAGACGTGAGCCTGCTCGGCTCCCGCTCCAGAGTCCGAATTTCTGCTGTCATCGAGACTTCTATCCCGGGGAAAACGGAGAGCCGGTGAGGAAAATTAATGTAGAAAATGTGTGGAACATTTCGATACCGTTGCGGAGTGATTCAGAGGGAGTGAGCTCTTACAAAATGGCAGCTCCAGAGCATTCCCGCATCGGACTCCTGAACACGCCAGCACCCTAACTAAGAACCATCCCAACACCTGCAGTTTTCAAAGGTTCCTGATTTGACCCTATGGCAAGGTACCAGTGCTTCTAGTTCGACTCCTTTGTGTCTACAGAGCTTTTCGTTTTATACAGAGCCTGACCTTAAAATGGCGGATCGCGAGTGCGCAACAATCTTTATAATTGCTTATAACATTGCAGTGCTCCTTATTACTGGCAGTTTGAATTGAGCATTGATGGCCACAACAGTCCACACACACTAACACCAGCAATGTTGCTGAGGGTTGGAACCAGAGGTGCGGGGTCAAAGGGCGAGCCAGCCTACACTATCTCAGGAATACACAAAAGTGGGCTGCCCCTTGAATCAATTCCCATGTGTATCTACGGAGTTCTGTAGAGATGCACTACCAGTGGGGGCATCTCATAAAAAGTTACGGACTGGCCTCACACACCGCCCGGTGTCATGCTTCATCATCGGCTGTCCTCGCCCTCTAAAACTTGGTTTGATAGAGGGCGGGCATATGTCTGGAGACAGGGATGCACTTCTAAATCTAAGTGATGGCTGTGGGGGAGTAATAAGTGATTTAAAAACCATTACATTAGTCCATGTGCTATGTTTATTCAAATGGTAAATGTATGGTGGTTAAAAACTAAGTGGATGGTGGTATGGGATATTATTCTCCCTTCAACGTATTAAATGCGGTCGACATGTTTCTGCTGAGGTGTCCCCGAAGGGTACGTAGCATTCTTCAGGACCTAAAAAAAGGGGGGGAGGGAGGTGGAAGGGGGTGTATGCCCTCTGTGGCCACTTCCTTCTAACTAGTGAAAATGGAAGGAAAATCCTGTCGCTAGATCAGGGGAGGGGTTTGTGGTTAAAAACACTATGTAAATGGATATTTCCCTCTTGGTGTAGTACCACTAAGAGTAAGTCTGTAGAGAATGGAAAACAAAAACAAACCATACAAACCTAATCGTGTGAGTAGTTTATAAACATCATCCATCCTGCGTCATACCTATAGCGCGCGTGGTGGTGTGAAGTGGTCTTTACATGACATGTGGCAGGTGCAACGTGTACTCTCACTTTTAAAAAATGGTTGTAAGCCAACTCTTACCCTGTATTTCTACCCTAAACGCTCCATTGGAGGGCTGAGGTGGAAGGACCTACTTAGACTTTCTGTGGGGAAAAAAATACAAGAAATCACTACTGATAGCTAAGGATGAGTCACAAGCATGCAGATAGAACCGGGACCAAGGTCCCTAGTTAGAGCAAACATAACAAGGTGAAATCCGAAACTAATAGACCACCTATTCATTCAAGTTCACACCAGCATTCCTTCAGGCATACTCTTACTGTCTAGTTTCAGTGCTTCCAGCCATTCTTCCCGGAGGCGTCCTTTCTATCTCCCCGCTGATGGTGAATGGTGAGAATCAGAGGGTTTTTATACTAAAGAGCAGTGACCATTCGAAAATATGCTGTATGGCCAGCAGAAATTACAGCCTGGAGAGACTATCCCAAGGGTGATCCAAGGGCTGATTTTTAGTCAGAGAATATAGTAGGGTTCCGCCTTCCTCCAGTACTCATAAAGTGTCATGAAGATCACTGTACAAGCAAACCCTCTCTTCTCTTTCACCCAACTAACAATTGTGTACAGCATGGTTGTGTAGTATGATGATGCCAAAATACACAATGCCTACAGAGGCCCCCACAGTTATGAATTTGTGGCTCCTCGGGGAAAGCCCTGATGCAAGCACCAAGGGATTGTCAGCCGAGAAGCGTTTGGTAAGCTGGACATGTCCAGAGCACTGAGAAAATAGAGGCATGGACTAGTCTTAATGCTTAAAATGCTAGTGATATTTATGGGAAAAATGTAAAAAAGGATAGAACCACAGTATTCAAGAAGCCGTTCAGGACGGTTTACACCCACTCAACAAGCTCAATGTACTGATGATTAGAGCTTGTAAATCTGACCTCCAGAATGGAATGTTTATTCGCAGTACTTGCATTCATCCTGAATAAAGACAGGGCAGTACAGAGAGTTTTAGAACAATTAGTCAAAATAAAGTCTTAAATTTCAGGGTTCGGTTGAAATTAGAACCTTTTGGTCATCAATTGTAAAATATTCAAATAAAAAAACCACACATTGCTGAGAAAAAAGTTATGTAGAACACAATCGTGACTCCCATTGCCCTGACTTCCAGTCTGTGAGTGAGTGAGGCTACAACCAGCTATAGAGAGGAAAAGCTGTTTCACAGAAAAGCTTCATGTGACTACCAATCGAATGCCATAGTTTTCTAAGGAGGGAGGAGTGAGCATTTTGTATAGTCCATGATAATGTGAGATCAATTACATTTGTAAATGCAGTGTTGATCCTTAATATTGATGGTAGAATATTAATGGAACTCCAATATAGAAGTCATAACATTGTAGGTACCGGTATATCCAATTTTTGTATATCAATAATAAGTGTGTAGTAAAAAGAATATCAATGTTTTAAACATCTATTGATTTAATATTGTATTTTTTAATAATGTGTGGGTGTTTTTTATGTCAATAATGTTTCAATAATTTGATTATTGCTTTTCCTAAATGTTCTTTAATTTGTGATTTCATTTATGTTTGGGTTGTTTTTAAGTTTATTTTTTTTATAAAAGTTGTAATTGCATTTTTTTGGTTTGTTAGATTTTATAGACCTTTTGGGTAGGTAGTGTTTATAAATAGGGTTTACGTCTTTTATTTATAAAAAAAATGCTGTCTATTAGTTTATATAATTTTAATGAAATCTTGAAAAATATATATTTTTATTATATGTTATTTTTCGGGGGATATTGGGTTTGTAAGGATTTTGAGTGGGCGGTGTTTTAAAAAAAATGTTTTCATTTTTTTAAGGTAAATACATTTGCAATATTATTTTTATATTGCAATTGCTAATGAAGAGTATATATTTTTATGTTATTACTATTTATAGTTGATGGGTTTTATAGTACTTTTTAAAATCTATGTATTTTGAACTCTTATTTTCAAATATTTGTGTATTTATTTTGTTAAAAAATTTGAAATATGCTTTATTACCTTTTAAGCAATTTTTGTTTGCTGAAAAAAATATTCCAGTGAGATTTTTAAAAATATGTTTACATTTAAAAGAATACACTTATTAAGCTAAGCTAATTGCTATAAATATAAAATTCAATTTTGACAGTTAAATTATCTTCTTAATATATTTCTTTTTCTGTCTGATATTGTTACTGATTATTTATGTTTACACTTGTTCTGTAGGTATTATTTTCTAATCAATTTTTATTTTGCTCTCTTTTTGGTTTTGATAAGTAATAAATAACTGATATTTGTATTGTTAGTCATTTTACATATACACATTTTTACAACTTGATTTTTTTAATTAAAATGTTTTTATTAGCTTTTTGCATTTATGGAACACAGGAGGAGGCAGAGCACACAGCAGATAAGAGAACAAATGATAATTAATCAAAATCAGTCCGACTTTACAAAAAGAATCTGTACATATCTACGAAATGTATAGTAATAGGCATGAATCTTCAAGCACATGAGAAAACATTAACGGTAAATGCCAGAGATTATACTCTTTTTCAACAACAGGAATAAAGTAGAAAAAAAACAACTTTGCTTGATTCTGGATAAATATTCCACATAGCACAGTCCGACCTAAATTCAATATTACATAGAATGATTACCAATTAGTTTGAATTTAAATATTTCATAAAACTATTGCAAATTTATCCTACATATAAAGTGCTAGAGATTTCCAAAAACAAACACCCAAAAATCAAAACATAATATACTCTCAAAGATACCAAAAGAAGGGTGATGTGCAAACAACAGTCTTTTGATCTCTAAATCCTAAGACAGTAATCCTTTTAATAGGGTTTAACAGATAAAGTGCAGATTGTGCACCTCTATCCCTACAGAATTAATTCTCATTTAAATAGGAAGCCTAGACGTGTATGCGAAAAATACCCAAGTCCACCCACCACTGACAGGTCTCCAGAAGACCAATCAAAGCAAAATCCAGCTACATAGGATAAATAAGGCTGGTTACTTGGAACTGGTCCGGGAGGGCGAGCCCAGATCCTTTTGCACTTTTGTCTGGCCTTCCTGCCTTTGTGCTCCTAATGCACGATTCCTATTGACAGCAATTGGCCTAACCTTTGATCAAAAAAGAGGGTTTGGGAATCCAGCCGCCTGAGACAATACAGATGCGAACCACATCCAAGGCAACAAACACAAAATACTGGTCCGGCTCTGCAACACCTTTATTATACACCCCCAATAGCATCAAATGGGGAGTCAGAGTAAAATCATTTTTTTAAATACCACCAATACATTTGGAGATCTCATACCAGAGTACGTCTAGAGTCAGACATTTACTAACTATGTAAACCAGGTCTACTTCTAGACTTTGACATCATGGGCAGAAAATACCACTGGTGCCCCCCCCATTTGGGAATCTTCACTGCAGCGTGCTATAAGTCAAAGGTTGTTTTATAGTGCTGCGCCTGCAGCCCTGCAGAACCGAGCAAAGTATGGCCCAGCTCCAAAGACTCATAAAA
>NW_028251297.1:0-35631 GCF_964263255.1 Lissotriton vulgaris
TGTGATAGTGGAGTGGACTAAGTGATGTGTTAAGGGATCAATGTAGAAGCAGAGAGAGAGCCAAGAAATGCAGTCACAGTCAGAGAAAAAGGCAAGGGATACTGTATCTATGTGGTTGTAGTGGTCCTGTTGGAAGTGGTAAGTAAGTTGCCCGCAGAAAAAAAATCCTCCTATTAGCGGCACTCCTCCATTGCAGCCGACGCTTCGTCCATCGATGTTGGTCACCAGAAGACACCCTGTCCACTGCCTGCCTGATGCTGAATTGTGGCTCGCTACTGTGAAGCCTGACTCCATCCTTTTTTCCCCATTGCAGAGACTGAAACCCGGCCTGTAATTATTCAACGAAAAACAGGAAGTGATATAATATTACAACACCACTGATAAATAAATATAAGGTATGTAGGCTGTGGAGTGCAAAAAGTCACAATTTGTTTTTCCTAGTAGACAGTACAATGTTTTTGAAAGTGCGTACTCTGAGTCACCTTTTGAAGGATAAATAAGTATGGGCAAATTAATGTATCGGATCTTGCCCCTCAAGCTAGGTGTACTGTAAACTGTGTTTTAGAACAAAATTAGATCTTCCTAGCAGTGCTCCCACCCAGACCCTTACTAAAGCCAGTCGCAAAAATGTAGAAGACCCCCAATCAAATCTCAAAAAACGAGGCCTAGCAGAAAACTGGTGACAAAACTTACTTTGAAAGTAAAAGTAGGCCGAAGTACCCTAATTACCCATTACCCACCGTGGATTGCATTCAAACCACTTGCAAGCAACCAAGCAAAAGTAGCCATAGCCAGCATCGCTCCAAGACTCGAAATCCCCCCCACTCAAACACATGCAATAGAAATACTGCTAACCCTAACGAACCCTAAGTTAAGAATAGTGGCAAAGGCTTTCTTTAACTATGCCAAATCCCCCCTTTCCCACCATGGATTTTCTTCAAATGACTTGCAACCAAAATTACACATTCTCACGAGTGCTCTAAGACCCCAGAACTCAGTTTGAAAAATCTAGAACACCCCGAAACACATGCAATCCTGCTGCTAGGGCTAACCCTAACGAACCCTAAGTTACAAAAAGTGCCAAAACTAAAGGCTTTTCCGCGCGGATTTTGTCCCAACCACTTCTACCCGGTATTAGACCTTCCCAGGAATGCCCCAAGACCCGGCAACCCACCCGCCAAGAAGCGTAACACCCCCAAACAGGCCAAAAGCAAAATCTCATACTTGCAATATTTCTGGGCCTTCGGTCCAAACGCGCTGCGTAGCTAGGCCATAAGTCGGGGTTGGCACGACGGATTTCCTGAAAAGCAAATGCAATCAAGATTAGAGTGTCCCAGCAGTGCTCCCAGACCACGAAACTCACCCGCAAACAGACGGAACCCCCCCTAAGAGCACCTCAAAGGCAAGCAAGTCATCAAAAACACAAAAAAAATTCCGCCTGGGATTTGGTCCAAAACACTTTTATCCGGTATTAGAGCTTCCCAGCAATGGCCCCAGAGCTGTCAACCCAGGAGAAAACGAGTAGAAGACCCCCAAACAGCCAAAGAGCAAAAGTACAAAAATGGGGACTTAGTCACTTTTTCACAAATTTCCCAAATCACTCCGCGCGCGCTCTGCAGCTAGGCCCTAAGTCCCCTCAGCCACCATGGATTTGCTTCAAACCTCTTGCAAAGTAAAGTATATATAGCCAGCAGTGCTCCCACACCACGAAACTCACCCGCAAACACCAGGAAGCCCCCCAAACAGGCCCCCGAAAACGCTACATAGAGCAAAATGTCAGAAATAGCCCAAAAAAAAATCGGCCTGGATTTTGTCCCAACCACTTCTACCCGGTATTAGACCTTCCCAGGAATGCCCCAAGACCCGGCAACCCACCCGCCAAGAAGCATAACACCCCCAAACAGGCCAAAAGCAAAATCTCATACTTGCAATATTTCTGGGCCTTCGGTCCAAACGCGCTGCGTAGCTAGGCCATAAGTCGGGGTTGGCACGACGGATTTCCTGAAAAGCAAATGCAATCAAGATTAGAGTGTCCCAGCAGTGCTCCCAGACCACGAAACTCACCCGCAAACACCAGGAAGCCCCCCAAACAGGCCCCCGAAAACGCTACATAGAGCAAAATGTCTGAAATAGCCCAAAAAAAATCGGCCTGGATTTTGTCCCAACCACTTCTACCCGGTATTAGACCTTCCCAGGAATGCCCCAAGACCCGGCAACCCACCCGCCAAGAAGCATAACACCCCCAAACAGGCCAAAAGCAAAATCTCATACTTGCAATATTTCTGGGCCTTCGGTCCAAACGCGCTGCGTAGCTAGGCCATAAGTCGGGGTTGGCACGACGGATTTCCTGAAAAGCAAATGCAATCAAGATTAGAGTGTCCCAGCAGTGCTCCCAGACCACGAAACTCACCCAGAAACACCAGGAAGCCCCCCAAACAGGCCCCCGAAAACGCTACATAGAGCAAAATGTCAGAAATAGCCCAAAAAAAAATCGGCCTGGATTTTGTCCCAACCACTTCTACCCGGTATTAGACCTTCCCAGGAATGCCCCAAGACCCGGCAACCCACCCGCCAAGAAGTATAACACCCCCAAACAGGCCAAAAGCAAACTCTCATACTTGCAATATTTCTGGGCCTTCGGTCCAAACGCGCTGCGTAGCTGGGCCATAAGTCGGGGTTGGCACGACGGATTTCCTGAAAAGCAAATGCAATCAAGATTAGAGTGTCCCAGCAGTGCTCCCAGACCACGAAACTCACCCGCAAACACCAGGAAGCCCCCCAAACAGGCCCCCGAAAACGCTACATAGAGCAAAATGTCAGAAATAGCCCAAAAGAAAATCGGCCTGGATTTTGTCCCAACCACTTCTACCCGGTATTAGACCTTCCCAGGAATGCCCCAAGACCCGGCAACCCACCCGCCAAGAAGTATAACACCCCCAAACAGGCCAAAAGCAAACTCTCATACTTGCAATATTTCTGGGCCTTCGGTCCAAACGCGCTGCGTAGCTGGGCCATAAGTCGGGGTTGGCACGACGGATTTCCTGAAAAGCAAATGCAATCAAGATTAGAGTGTCCCAGCAGTGCTCCCAGACCACGAAACTCACCCGCAAACACCAGGAAGCCCCCCAAACAGGCCCCCGAAAACGCTACATAGAGCAAAATGTCAGAAATAGCCCAAAAAAAAATCGGCCTGGATTTAGTCCCAACCACTTCTACCCGGTATTAGACCTTCCCAGGAATGCCCCAAGACCCGGCAACCCACCCGCCAAGAAGTATAACACCCCCAAACAGGCCAAAAGCAAACTCTCATACTTGCAATATTTCTGGGCCTTCGGTCCAAACGCGCTGCGTAGCTGGGCCATAAGTCGGGGTTGGCACGACGGATTTCCTGAAAAGCAAATGCAATCAAGATTAGAGTGTCCCAGCAATGCTCTCAGACCATGAAACTCACCCACAAACAGACGGAACCCCCCCTAAGAGCACCTCAAAGGCAAGCAAGTCATCAAAAACACAAAAAAATTTCCGCCTCGGATTTGGCACAAACCACTTTTAGTGCTTCCCAGCAATGGCCCCAGACCCGTCAACTCACCTGCAAAGAGGTAGAACAACACCCCCACAAGTGCTGAGTCTTTCTTCATTGGGCGTAAACCAGCCCTCTGCTTTGATGGAAATAGGAGTCTGGAGGAGGAGGATAGAGGAGCATGTTCTTCTGAACTTGTGAACCTGAGGAATGCAGACTGCGGCACCTTCAAATAAATTAGCAAACAAGTGAAGACAGTTCTGCTGATGGGCTTGTCTTTGTGATTATCTGATTAAAGTTTGAATTATATTAACTGTGCACAACAAAGAAAGACAGACACACAGGAATAAAAGTGAATAAGGATGAAAAAGAAAGTTATTGATTCGTTGTCTCATTTTCAGGGCTCGAAGTCGGAATCACGGTCCAGGAATAAGAATAAGGCTTCGTCATCATACTCTGCGAATTCAGCCCGGGTGAGGTCAGTGCCACCTGACAGAGTAGAAATTCCCTCATCTATGGTGCTGGCCACCTCCTCTTCATCCGGCACGCTCTCTCGTACTCTTATATCTGGTGGTATGAGGTGCTGATTCATCTTGATCATTGTTAACCTCTCCACATTTTTGGGCGAGAGGCGGCTCCGTTTGGGAGTTACAATCCCACCAGCCGCACTGAAAACCCGTTCAGAAGACACACTTGCGAGTGGGCAAGACAAGTAGTTTAAAGCCAGGTTGGTGAGCTGTGGCCACAATTCTTTTTTCCCATGCCAATACGCCAATGGGTCAGAATTAACATAGACCTCTGTGGAGTCATTCAGATAGTCCTTCACCATCGACTCAAGGTCCTCCTCCAAGGTTCCTCCACTTTGCGTAGCTCTTGCTGTGCCTCTGGCCTTTTGAGAACCAAACCCACGCAGAGCTAGCCAATCCTCTTCAGCCTCCAATGTTTCTGCTGTCTTTCGTGCAGATGATGCGGTTGCCGGTGTCTTTAACGGCTGAGAGGTCACTTGTGCCACAGCCACAGGTGCAGAAGTGGATTGTTTTGACTGGGGATGGCCTGCTGATGTACTGCCATTTCCTTCAATTTCCAGCCGTTCTGTTTCAAACTTCTTGGCTGACAAGGCTAGCCAACGTTTGTACTTTGTAACATCTTCATCAGCAAAAGGAAAGAATGCTCTGCCTGCCAGCGCCTTTTTGTAGCGTGGATCCAGAATAGTAGCACAAATGTAATGCTGTTCTGAGTGGATCTTTTGAAGACGTTCATCACCTTGTAGGAGCTCTAATAATTTCTCAGCCAGAAGCAAAGAGTCTTTCTTTTTGTCATCTTTTCGAAACACAGAACACACCTCCTTCAGTTGGTCCTCCAGCATGTACAACAATGGGATAGCTTTTCCCAAATTAGAGTCCTCCTTGCTGACTGCACGTGTGAAGACCTCAAAAGGACGAAGCATGCGTGTTAGGCTTTCAACTATGTTCCATTGCGGCCCACCCATCCTCAGCTCCTCTATACCCTCTTTCAAGAAAAATTGATCGAGTTGCGTATACTGCTCATACAGACGCTCAAGCATGTAGAAGGTTGAGTTCCAACGTGTTACCACCTCCTGGATGAGTGCTTTCACTGGCATTTGACTTTGATATAGCATGCTCCTCAGCTGCTTGCGGGCCTTAAAAGAATGCCTGAAATGCTTGCAAATTTTTCGGCAGTTCTCCAATACACTGTACGCTGCACTGCGTTTATTACCCAAGAATTTTTGGACAACCAGGTTTATACAGTGCGCCAAACACGGCACTCTGAAATAGTAACCGTCCCTCATGGCCTTAACTATATTGGAGCCATTGTCTGTGGAAACATAACCAACCTTGCGTTTTAGTGGGGACAGACAGTTAAGGACCTTTGTGTTAAAGACATCCAAAATGTTTTCTGCTGTGTGACGTTTCTCCAAACCAAACATGGCTAGTGTTGCATGTTTCCGAGCACCTTTAAAAACAATGTTAGTGTCAACACCTGAGTTTAGCTTTGCTTTAGCCCCTGAAAAAGAGACCCAGTGTGCAGTGATGCACATGTAATCAGCGCCTGCGCCACTGGTCCACATGTCTGTTGTCAGATGTATAGTGTGAACAGCACTCTTCTGCAAAGCTGCCCCAATCACCTTCAGAACATCTTCATGTAGTGCTGGAACCGCAACTCGGGCAAAATAGAACCGGCTAGGAACCTTCCATTTAGGGCAGAGCACTGTCACTAATTCTAGAAAACCAACCCCTTCTACAAAAGAAAAAGGGAGAAGGTCCAGAGCTAGCATTTTAGCCAGCTTAGTGTTATACAGACGGGTCATTGGGTGGTTGCGTTCATATTGCGCTTCTGTAAACAACATCTTTTTAATGTTGCCCTGGACCAATGATTTACGGGATGATGATGATCTCTTCGACCCAGTTACGCTCGCTGATGAACTTTTCCGCATTGATGTCTCACTCTCTCCCACACTCTTAGTGTGGCTCCCATGGGGTGTGCTGCTGACATGGGAACTGGGTGTAAGTGAAGTGTTTGAATCGTCTTCTACCTCCTCGTCATCAGCAGATGACAAATCAACGTTTTCATTACGTGCAATTCCGGCTTTCTTGACCGCCTCTAGGTGCGGAAACCATTCGACAGGGTGCCTTCTCTCAAGATGACCTCTCTGGCCTCCGGTACCATAGTTAGAACCAAGCTTACCACGACTAAATCGAAGCTTACAAAGGCTACAAATGGCTACGTTTTCCTTTTTTGGGCAAACACTAAAGAAGTCCCAAACTGGAGACTTGAAATGTCTTCGGGGGCCGGAGGAGGCGGCGATACTGGTGGTGGTGGTCCTGCTGCTAATGACAGATGAAGTGGAGGATGTGGATTGCCGAACTTCAGTACGTTTTGCACTTTCACCACCACGAATTGAGGTCGAGGACGAGGTGGGTACCTTCTTGCGAGGAAGAAATATGGAAGCGGTAGGTTTTGGTGTACTACTTAACTCCAAATCTAATGATTCCATTTCCATTGCCTCCTCGCCGACATCATCATCACGCTCAGCAGCTTCTCGGGATAGGGTCAAAATGTCTCTTTGCTGCATGCCCGGTGGGGCTGCAGTGACCTTTGTGATGACTGCCTCGTCGTCATCGTGAGAGGCTTCATCACCAGCAGTATCTGTCACTTCTTGTTGAGCCTCATCACACTCCATAGGTTTGAGTTTTTGGACGACCTTCCTTTTACGCTTAGGTACCGGTGGCAGATCATGGTGTGCCTCTGCCTCACTGTCAGACCGCAGTTGTCGTGGTTCCCAAGACAGATCACTTGCACCAGAACGAGGTGGGCTTGAAGAAGATGTAGACACCCCCCTTGATCTTTTCCTTGCTAGGGATGTGGAAGACAATGAATGATCATCAGGAGGAGTGGCTTCCAATGATACCTCAGCTTCATTGTCGATTTCCAAATGTGCCCCTACTTCGGGAGGAACAACTATTGTGGGCACTTGTGAACGTCCATGCACCTTTGCTTGCGCATCTCCTTTTGCTGCCTCTCCTTCCACATGTACTTGGGCGTGTACTTGCACATGGTGTTGTTGTTGCGGCTGTGGTTGTTCAACACTTGTCAGATGAGTTACAACAACCTGTGTTGATTCAGGGACATTGCTGCTACTTTCTTGCGATGAGCCAACATCACTGGTCGATGGTGATTGGAGAAGTACACTGACTGCCTCTGAAGCACTCAAGGGCTTTGACTTAAGTTGGCGTGGTGGTGGAGGCACTGAACCCAATGGAGCAGGGGTGCTGCTCTCAGGTTGGTCCCCAGCAGATCCTGCTGCTGCAGGCGTACTTTTTTTTTTGCTCCCAAAAAAAGTGGCGGGTGGCACACCAGCCTCCTTGGTAACTTGCTTCTTCTGCTCCTTACTAGCAACTTTCTTGCTAGAGGAGCTACGGAGAACTTTCTTTGGGGCCATCTTCTTCAGAGCAGGTCAGACAGCAGGCCGCAGTTGCACGAATTGTAGAGTTGTCTGAGGCCAGACGTGACGTCGCGTGACGTTATGCTGCACACACACACCGCTGCAGGACTTCTTCCTGGCACTGGTGGTTCTCTTGAGTCTTGTGCACCTAAAAAAAATGGAAGACAGAGGAACATCAGTTCAGTTATAGAGCACAAAAAAATCGAAAAACACTGCAAAATCAGCACAATCCCAATCCATCCATGCCCTCCATAATGTTTAAATTCAAGACAACCCACAGAAAGACTAGGCCCATGCAAGACTCACTACCCCTGGGCATAAATAAAGGTTGAAAAGTAGGCAAAATGGTTGGAGGCCTAACAACAAAGCCTGCATTCAAAATGGCCACTTGCCTGCCAAGCACATGGCCAGTGCCTGTAGCTGCACTCAAAATGGCCACCAGCCACATGGCATGTCCCTCCCCATGAACACCCCCAAAAATCGAAAAACACTGCAAAATCAGCACAATCCCATTCCATCCATGATGTTTAAATTCAAGACAGCCCACAGAAAGACTAGGCCCCATGCACCACTCACTACCCCTGGTCAAGGCCCCAACAACAGGTCAAAAATCGAAAAACACAAAATTTTACAAAAAAAAAAAAATCGAAAAACACAGAAAAATCAGCACAATCCCAATTCATCTATGGCCTCCATGATGTTTAAATTCAAGACAACCCACAGAAATACTAGGCCCATGCAAGACTCACTACCCCTGGCATAAATAAAGGTTGAAAAGTAGGCAAAATGGTTGGAGGCCTAACAACAAAGCCTGCATTCAAAATGGCCACTTGCCTGCCAGCACATGGCCAGTGCCTGTAGCTGCACTCAAAATGGCCACCAGCCACATGGCATGTCCCTCCCCATGAACACCCCCAAAAATCGAAAAACACTGCAAAATCAGCACAATCCCATTCCATCCATGATGTTTAAATTCAAGACAGCCCACAGAAAGACTAGGCCCCATGCACCACTCACTACCCCTGGTCAAGGCCCCAACAACAGGTCAAAAATCGAAAAACACAAAATTTTACAAAAAAAAAAAAATCGAAAAACACAGAAAAATCAGCACAATCCCAATTCATCTATGGCCTCCATGATGTTTAAATTCAAGACAACCCACAGAAATACTAGGCCCATGCAAGACTCACTACCCCTGGCATAAATAAAGGTTGAAAAGTAGGCAAAATGGTTGGAGGCCTAACAACAAAGCCTGCATTCAAAATGGCCACTTGCCTGCCAGCACATGGCAAGTGCCTGTAGCTGCACTCAAAATGGCCACCAGCCACATGGCATGTCCCTCCCCATGAACACCCCCAAAAATCGAAAAACACTGCAAAATCAGCACAATCCCATTCCATCCATGATGTTTAAATTCAAGACAGCCCACAGAAAGACTAGGCCCCATGCACCACTCACTACCCCTGGTCAAGGCCCCAACAACAGGTCAAAAATCGAAAAACACAAAATTTTACAAAAAAAAAAAATCGAAAAACACAGAAAAATCAGCACAATCCCAATTCATCTATGGCCTCCATGATGTTTAAATTCAAGACAACCCACAGAAATACTAGGCCCATGCAAGACTCACTACCCCTGGCATAAATAAAGGTTGAAAAGTAGGCAAAATGGTTGGAGGCCTAACAACAAAGCCTGCATTCAAAATGGCCACTTGCCTGCCAGCACATGGCAAGTGCCTGTAGCTGCACTCAAAATGGCCACCAGCCACATGGCATGTCCCTCCCCATGAACACCCCCAAAAATCGAAAAACACTGCAAAATCAGCACAATCCCATTCCATCCATGATGTTTAAATTCAAGACAGCCCACAGAAAGACTAGGCCCCATGCACCACTCACTACCCCTGGTCAAGGCCCCAACAACAGGTCAAAAATCGAAAAACACAAAATTTTACAAAAAAAAAAAATCGAAAAACACAGAAAAATCAGCACAATCCCAATTCATCTATGGCCTCCATGATGTTTAAATTCAAGACAACCCACAGAAAGAATCAGTCCACCCACCACTGAGTACCCCTGGGAAAAGGCCCCAAAACAGCCCAAAAATCGAAAATCCCAAAATTTTAGTTGCAGCAACTGTAATGCCCCAAACAAACTTACTTGTAAAATTTCTAATCCAACAGTGATCCAAAGAAAGTCAAAAAGGCCTCAAATCCAAAGATCCAGCAGCATCCACAAAAGGTAATCCTTCCAGGTCCACATCCGAATGAAAAGTGACCAGGAGATGGACAAAGCACTGGGAGGAGCCTGCTGAACAGGAACAGGAAGTTGAAGACTATGGGGCACTTCCTTCCTCCCACCCCCCTGCCCCCCTCCCCAAAATGGACTCCTCGCTAAAAAAGTGCAGGCAAATGTCAAACTAAGGAGTTATTCACATAAAAATCATCATTTCTAGAAGGTTTATGCTGCTTGCTGGTGGATTTCTTGTGCAGAATTGCAAATTTATATTTTCGCGCGCCGCATCTCAAATCTCGCAATTGCGAAGTACCGCGAGACGTGATCTCGTCGTACTCGCGTTGACAAACTATCGCTGGCAAGCCGCGATGACGTAATCGCGCTCGCCAATTCCCGCGGGATCACACAGCAAGATCCAAAATGGCGCAGCACTCGCAAACTATCGAAAAAAACAACTCGGCAAACGATGATAAACGCCGCGCGCCGCAAAAATTGTATCACCAACGCCGCGCGCCGCCAAAAAAATCCGCTGCGTGCGAATTTGCGGATTTTGCGGGAAATCCGCAAATCTCGCGGATTGCGGATTTCCCGAAAATCCGCAAAATCCGCGAGCGGAACGGATTTTCCGCCCACGCTTAGTCTGGACCTTGTCGTTTTTGTTCTGCGTGAGTAGAGTGGGGAAAAAAGAAAGAGAAGAAATTTAAAAAGAGGCATCAAAAAAGGGGGGAAAATGGCAATGGACTCTACTGTCCACGGTCAGGTTTACTGGGCATAAAAGATCCTTATCTTACCGATATATAGTAGGTCAGAGTTGGAATTATCAATGCTCTGGAAGCATTTAAACAGTGAGGTCAGCCGTGTAGTAAGAGTTATTCTATTGGTTATGATCCCGCCTCACTGGTCGGTGAAAAGTCTCGAGTGTAGAAGCTCTATAAGGATAGGGAAATTATGAGTATTAAGCGTCAATGCGAGTTAGTTGGTCTATTATACCAAAAAGTTATATCTAGCTTTACCAAAACTAGTTATGTAGCCCAGTCCTGTATTAAAATCACGGGGAAATACCTGAGTACGTCTTCGTCTCAGGCGGAAGCCGGGAGGGGATTCTTCGGAAATGTTTCCTGAAGGGAAACGGGTGCGTCTCCTCTTCGGCGGTAAACTGGTAAAATGAGAGTAATTTTTTTTTATTTTTTTTTTTATGTAGCTTGTAAAGCGCACAGCTACCCCCGGAGGGGTGTCCCGGCGCTGGAACCTGAGTCTCAGAGGGAAGGGGGGGAACAGACAGGGGATGTGACATGAAGATCAAAGTCTGGAAAAGAGCCAGGTCTTGAGTTTGGCCCGGAAGACAGATTCAGAGGAGCAGAATCTGAGATCAACTGGCAGGGAGTTCCAAAGTTTAGCAGCAATGACGCTGAATCCTCTGCCGCCCATTCTGGAAAGTCTAAAGCGGGGAGAGATCAGGAGGCATAGGTCATTGGATCTTAAAGATCTGATGGATCTGGATATTAGAACTCGTTTTTTTAGGTAGTTGGGTCCGCGATCGTTGATGGCTCGATGAGTCAGAGTGAGGATCTTAAACTGAATTCGGCTAGCCACCGGAAGCCAGTGCAGTTCCCTACGATATGCGGCAACTGACTTACGATAGGAAATGTTGCCAATCAGCCTCGCTGCCGCATTCTGGACAATCTGAAGCCGATCAGTCAGGTATTGGGGAGCTCCGGCATAGAGACTATTGGCATAGTCCAGATGGGACGTGATGAGAGCGTGGGTGACTGTCCGGCGGGAATCCAAAGGGAGATAGGGAAGGATTTTCCGGATCATGCGCAGCTTTAGGAAGCAAGCCGATGTCACTTTTTGAATCTGGGTTTTACAGGATAGAGAGTCATTGAAGTGAAAGCCCAGGTTGCGGGCCGAATGGACCGGAGAAGGGGCGGGATCTAATGCAGTAGGCCACCACCAGGAGGAGGGGATAGAATTTTTCTGGTTAAAAAACAGCACCTCTGTTTTGTCAGCGTTGAGTCGTAGATGGTTTTCCGACATCCAATCACTGATGTTGTTAAGACACCGGCGGAAGCTGGAGAACGCGGAGTCAGAGTGGCCCCTAAAGGAGAACACTAGCTGAGTGTCATCAGCATAAGAGACCACCCTGACTCCATAGGACTCCACCACGCCTGCCAGAGGGGCAAGGTATATGTTAAAAAACAGAGGGCTGAGGGCAGAGCCCTGTGGCACACCGCAAGATAAGGGTTTTTTCTCCGATCTGAAGGGCCGCAACAGCACCCTTTGACTTCTTCCAGAGAGGAAGGACTCGATCCACCTGATGGCAGTGCCGCCAATGCCCATCTGTCGTAGTCGGTCAAGGAGGATGGGGTGGGATACCGTATCGAATGCCGCGGACAGGTCGAGGAGGACCAGCATGGCCTCCTCGCCTCTGTCCACGCACTCTCGAATGGTCTCCGAGACCTCCAGCAGGGCCGTCTCCGTGCTGTATCCTGCCCGAAACCCAGATTGCGAGTCGTGCAGTAGTCGGTTGTTCTCCAGGTATTCCGTGAGCTGCAGCTGCACGGCTTTTTCCAGAACCTTAGCAGGTTTGGGGAGGAGGGATATAGGGCGGTAGTTGGAGAATACAGTGGGATCGGCGTCTGCCTTTTTTAGAATTGGGATCACCAAGGCTTCCTTCCAGGTGGTAGGGAAGAAGCCATGGTGCAGAGAAGCATTCCAGATGGAGAGGAATGGGTCGGCTAGCAGAGGAGCCAGTTCCCCCATAGTTTTGGCCGGAATGGGGTCAGTGGGTGCGCCAGACTTGCAGAGAGTGAGTAGTCTAAGAGCATCCTCCTGGACAAGTTTATTGAAAGCATGAAGGGACGGGGAGTTAGGGGGATCGGTAGATTGAGTCCGAGGCATTGGCTCTTTAGGGAAGGAGGCGCAGAGTTTATCGATCTTTTCAAGGAAAAAGTCCGAGAGTCCTTCGCAAAGTTTCTGGCTAGCTGAGACCTGGGTGGTCCTAGCCGGAGGGGTGATAACATTTTTGACAATGGAGAAAAGAGTTTTTGAAGAATTTTTTGCCTTTGCAATTTGGAGCGAGAAGTGGTCTTTCATGGCAATTTTTTTGAGTTTGAGAAATTTTTTCAAGGCCTCCTTGTAGGCGAGCTTAGCTTCAGAATCATAATTTTTCCTCCACTTCCGTTCGAGAGCTTTGCAGCTACTTTTTTCCTCGCGGAGGGAGGTTGAAAACCAGGGAGCGGAGGGACGGGATCTAGAGGAAGTAATGAGTTTCTGGGGGGCAATGTGGTCAATAGCATTGATAAGGGCGGAGTTGAGCCTGGCGATATTAGAATCGATATCCGGGGATAGAAGGTCAGACTGGAAATGGAATATCGGGTCAAGGGAAGCGCAAGTGACTTTGTGCCACTTCCTACCCAGCTCTTTCCTGGGCACAGGAGGGATAAATTTGCGGTCTAAAGTCAAAGAAAAAGGGATAAGGTAATGGTCCGACCATGTAAGAGGAAGGGGGGGAGAAACAGTAATAGTGGGAAAATTAGCGAAAATGAGATCCAGGGTATGACCCGCCACATGAGTAGGGCCGGTGACAAGTTGAGTGAGATTCAGGCTATCCATGATTTCCAGTAAATTATTCGCTTTTGTGCAGAGGGAATTATCGACATGAAGGTTAAAATCACCTAGAGCCAAAAAGTATTGATGTTTCAAGGCTAGATCCGCTAACTGGTGGGTGAGAGCGGTAAGAGAAAGGGAAGCCGCCGTGGGGGGGTTGTAGATTAGAGAGCCGGCTAGAATGACAGCCGCAGAATCGGATACTGAAAAGTATAGGGCTTCAATGATACCAATGTTGGTGAGTTTGGTAATGGTCAGCTGGAAATAAGATTTAAAAATAATAGCTAATCCGCCTCCCGATTTTCCCCCTGCACGATTGACACATTTTATGTCATAGCCAGATGGAATGGCTAAATAAATGTCCGGGGAGGATGAGTCAGTCATCCAAGACTCTGTGAGGAATAAAATATCCCACTCCTCGGAGGAGATCAACAGCCAGATGTCATTGGCATGGCGGGGGAGGGAGCGGCAGTTGAGTAAGCCTGCTTTCAACGTCCGCTGATTAGATGTTGAAAGCTGCGGCGTGGGCTCAGGAAGCGAATGGGGAGGGAAGGACGGGAGAGTGAAGTTGCATTGAGAGCAACGGAATGGAGCTGATTCAAGATGGATAGGATTACAGGGGGAAGGAGTTGCACAGAGGGAGGGGTTCAGAGAGTGGAGCTGGGAATTGGTCCAACACACACGTGCAGAATCATCCGCATGGACAGGGGGACAGGCCCTGGGCCCGGTCCAGGCCCGGACGGGCCCAGACGGGCTTGCCCTTGGCGCGCCTTCGGCGCGCAAACGGCGCGCCCGCTGCGCCCGTCCGCTGCGCTTCCTGGCGAGGCACATGATTTATACCTAAACGGGAGGGCGTCACGGGGGTGTGGCCAGCTGAGGTGGGCGTGTCAGGGACGCGTCTCGCCCTCAGTGATGGCGGCGAAGAATCGTTGCAGCGCTGGAAACGCTGTTCAAAGCAGGGGTGAGTAGGACTTTAAAACAGAACACAATCACAATCAGAGTATTTTTAAAAACAGAGGGTTCACTCCCGGCTTCCGCCTCAGGAGACTCACATTCGTCAATGCAGCGCTGTCAGCTGTGCGCGCAATTTAAATGGATTTCATTAATTATAATGATTAATTGTAATTAGATTCTTATCTCCATTGGATATTTAGGCGCCCGGAGCTCTAAGCATCCAAGCATACAAGCGGGCTTTAGTTCAGGCTTGGGCGGGGGAGGCGAGTGCACTTACCCGTAGTAGGAAATCCCTCCTCTTGTGTTTCCCGGCGGTCGTCTCTCGTGTACGAACACGTGACCTCGGGCGAGGAGGGATTATAAAGTTTTTGGTAGACATCAAAGATGTCCTAATTTTCATTGCGTACCTCTGGGCGCCATTGTTAAGTGGGGATATCTGGATAACTAGATATCCTCTTATGTCTATTAGATTCGTTTTAGTATTAAAATGAAGTGATCTACTATCAATGTTATGAGTAGGAGCTGCTGTATAACAACATAATGTATATAAGTTTAAGAGAATTATAGCATTAAGACGTGGAGTTTAGAATCTCTTCACTTGCATATTTAGAAGTTTTCGAAATATCGCGGTGTCATGTATTAGCTGTTTGAATGTTCACAGTTTCAAGCTAGATTACTAGTATCTAGAGATGTGCGTGATGGTGACAGTGCACATGCAAGAGACTATAGTGTCTGGCCAGAACATACGTTACGTGATATAGGGTGAAGGCGGTGATCCTGATGCCATGGTTAGCACAGGAGTCTGAGTGTGACATTTTCTCCACATGATCTTACATTTTTCATAATGCAGAAGGTTAAAAACACTCTCATGACATGTTGTGAGAATTCATTGTACAGCAATACACATATAGTAGTGAAATCTGGATGGATCAAAACAGTACATTTCAGGTATTCATATCGTACAATATTAGAACCTATTACATAGTATAAGCTTACAGATGCATGGAGAGTTTCTTCTGGATCATTACCCACAATAGGCACCGCAATTCTTTCACGTTGCCATATCACATAGACGCCCTGGCTTGACTTTATAACCAATGTTCTCACCAAACACTTGTGTTAGACACTTTCTGGTTTACGCCGAACCACCTCTCGAACCCTTGAAATACAGGACCACTGTGTACGAGCTAAAAACGACCAGACACATCCTCACGATATCACTTTCCATCACAACGTGCACACTAGCACAGCAATCACCCCTCTATAAAAAATGTTTTTTAATATCTTAATGACCTCACCAGTCACACCCACTTTGTGCGAATGAACACGCACGTCACTACTGCATGTTGGATGCACTTCTGTCACCATATGCAGTTTGTCACCTGATATGACGTTAATTAAAACATGCTTACGTTATTTTTGTATTACCAGCCCTGAAGAGTCGTGTTGACTCAACCGCACACGACGAAACACGTGTCGGCGAATGTATAATTTCTCAAAGTCTGGAGGAAATAAACCTACAACTTGCTGTGACAAGGAAAAATATACACCAAAGATTCTGCTTCTGTGCTTCTATTCCGTTTTGGTCATTGTACCCTGTTTTGTCACTACACTTGTAGTTGCGAGAGCATAGCTTTGTACATAGGGATGCGCACGCAGTTCCTGCATGCAGTCTGGTGCATTATTATGGCTGTGGTTCCGATCGTTATCAGGAAGCATTGCTATAGCTATTTAACCCCTCCCAGCCCGGCTCATACTACAGCTTCTTCCCTCTCTGCATACAGCTTTTTTTCCTTTTCAAATGTGAACTTTTTCAATTGATAGCCAAATAAAACAAAAACAAAATCACGGAACACCCTGCCAAGCGAATGAAGCTTTCAAATCCCATGAATTAGTTAAACTGGTTAGTTGGTTACTTTCATTGTCGCGAGGTGCTGATGGCCTTATTTTCTCTAAAACACACACAGCATTCATATTTTTTCCCCATATACAGGCAAGTGTCAAACCCCACCCAAGCCCTGTTATCACTGTCCAATCAGAGCAGCATTTGGTTTAGGGAACAAGCTTTGTTATTTAATAACAAGTGTATGACTTAATCTGGTTATATTTATAAAAAAGTTTTTAACTCCGCTTACGTGTGCGGTTTTCCTTAATAGCGAAAACAAGCTTATGAAAAGCCATTTTTATTAGTGCACATCCGCTAAGCTCCTATATTCACCCCACTTAACTTTCAATCTTTCATAACTACCATCTTTCTTCTCTAGTATTACAGATTTTTATTTCTGACATTACCTACACTTTTAGTTCTCAAACATTCTCTTTATTTTATTTTGAACCAATAAGTTCGCACTTTGTTTCAGAACAACTTTTCACATTCTACCCTCCACTACTTTCCTTTTCTCCCTAACGTTCATATATGTTCCTACAATTCACAATATCCATAATGTTTATTTCTATCCATTCGCACTTCCTATATCACCCTTTCCCTTCCTCCACTTTTTCTCCTCTGTCTCTTTCCAATAATCCTCTCACCATGCTTTTCAGGAATACTACTCTTTTTCCTCTCAGTCTCTACTCTTCTACCTTCTTTCTTTCTGTATCTCACATTTACCAACACTCATCCTCTATTTCAATTCATATCCCCTACATGTATTCTCAATATAACACACACTATTTATCCCCTCCTTCATTTTTACTAATTCTTACTGTTGCTTACTTCAGTGATGTCAACTTCCATCTTGCTATCAACACACAGACACAACTCCTTACTCTTTCTCTCTCGTTTAAAAACCGGCTGACAGAGTTGCCAGCAGCCACACTGCTCTACAACATATCTTAAACACGTTGGCTAAGTCAAGAACTCTAGCTCAGTCAGTCAGTCAAGATATCTTTATTCGACTTTTTCCAAGTCATACAAAGAAACATAAACAGTAAAACGTGGCATAAAATACATATATGTTGTTGAATGTTAAAAAACGACACACTTCATACACGTTAAAAAAATACTATGTACAATGATTTAAGAAGGCGAAATTTGACCGGCAGCTTTCACCCTTGCTGCGGCCACTAAAAAATTTGCAATACAAAATGTTGTACGTGGATTTGACGCAAGCTGTAAATAAAGCAGCGCCGGGGGTACCTGAGTAAAACCTGCTTCTCTCAAGATGGGGAGCAAATATTTTTTCCTCTGCTCGTGATATTGGCTACAGAACATGACGCAATGCATCGTGTCCTGTACCGAAAAGTCATCACACCTGCAAGGTGGGGCTAACTCTGGCTTCTGCCATTGCTTAAAAGAACCCAGGTAAAAATGTATCAGGTTGAACCTGAACTTTGTCAATAAAAACCTGTGATAGGGATGTGTAACGAAACTGAGATAAGGGGCAAGTAAGGGAGCGCTAACCAGGAGGTTGTGTGCCCTAACTGAGGGCTTCAATAATTCAACATCCTCTCGACGAGCTGCCTTCTTTTCCATAAATGCCTTTTTTATGTGGACGATGTCTGATGCCTTGATTTTTTCTGGGCTTTGGAAAAGTTCTGGTCGGCCTAAATCAGTAAATGATTTGTTTAAATAGGTCAGCCATGGAATGCTCTTAAATTTTTCTAGG
This sequence comes from Lissotriton vulgaris, assembly GCF_964263255.1. Lineage (NCBI taxonomy): Eukaryota > Metazoa > Chordata > Amphibia > Caudata > Salamandridae > Lissotriton > Lissotriton vulgaris. Next base: position 17,890 of record NW_028251297.1, read on the forward strand.
GAGAGTACATCTTTCAAAATGGTATGGTTCAATGGGAGATCGTCATTCAACCATATTTTCAGCCATAGGATCAGCGGCGCTAGGCTTAATAGATCCGACAGGTAGGGTAAACCCACCTCCTGATGTATCGAGTAAGTTGGGGCTGACTGGGGTAAGGAGAGGAGAGATCTAATAAATTTATTTTCTGCTCTCTGGATAGGCTCAAGATTTACATAGCCCCATAGCGGAGATCCATAAAGTGCTATGGCCACGGATTTGCACCTATAGATCTTTAAAAGGGCTTCCATTGGCCTTGCCCCCAACTTACCCGCAAAGCCAAGGATCGCTAAAGAAGACCTAGTTACTGCCAATCTTTTTGCTGTTACCTGGGGCCCCCATGTTCCCTTATGATCGAACAAGACTCCCAAATAGGGGAACGTGGTGACCTTCGACACAGGAACCCCACTACAGAAGAATGATTTATGACATTTTTTAGTGCACTCACGCCCCATGACCATCGTGTGAGATTTTGACGCGTTCACCTTCAGGTCCAAATTGTCCATAAAGGAGCCGAAGGCGTCCAGTAGGTGCTGCAGACCGACACCAGTACGAGCGATCAGCACCGCGTCGTCCGCATACAGGAGTGCCGGTATTTGCACGTCTCCTGCACGCGGAACGTCCGCGTCCTGACCGCGCAGGTGTTCCCCTAGGCCGTTAATATACAAGGTGAAGAGCGTAGGGGCCAGAATACACCCTTGCCGCACCCCCTTTAAAGATTTAAACATGGGGGTACATCTGCCATTGTTTGATACGCGAACTGCTGCAAAGAGTTCCCGATGCAGCGCTGCCATGAATGAAACCAGTGCTTTGTCAATACCCAACTCTAATAGTATCGCCCATAATTTTGATCTGTTTACGAGATCAAACGCCGACGAGAGGTCCATGAAGGCGAGAAATACGGAACCCTCCTTGGCAACCGTGTACTTAGAGATGAGTAAGTGCAGGTTGCAGCATTGTTCGATGGTCCCTTTCTTCTCCCTGAAACCGTATTGCAGTTCGGACAGCCCCCCGCAGGCCTCGATGTTCTCCCTCAATCTTGATAGAAGTACTCTGCCCAAGATCTTTACAGTTGAATCCAGGAGGGATATTGGCCTATAAAATGCTGGGTCGTCACGCCGACCTTTAGAACTCTAGCTAAAACAGGACCCAAAGGCGAAACCTATTGGATATGCCAATGCTTGTATATGTTACACACACTTTACTACGGTGTGTTCCCAACTCATGATACATAATAGAAAGGAGCTACACAATGGCGACAGACCTGCTGGGACAAGTGGCAGTATTCTAATAGTATGTCTGGTTACAAGCCTGCTTTGTTATATCATATATTATATTATACATGGGCGCACATTGGTCTGCTTTTGTTTCCTATAATTAACCTGTAACTGCAAGCATCCTCCCATAGCCCAACCTCTCTCCACTCATCCTCCCCTCAAACACCCACAAGGTGAGTATCCTTAGCAGTCCAGAATTCATCGCCAGGGTGACCACTCTCTACCCAGGGGACATATTTGAGGCCTCAAACTCCTCATATACTACCGTACCGCAAGCTTCCTCTCACATATCCTCAAAGTACCACAAAATAAGCGACCTTAGCAGTCCAGAGCTCTTCTGTCAGGTGACCTCTCCCAGACCGCCTTACATGTCTTGGTTTCTCTCGCTTTTTCTCTCTCTCCCTATCTCTCTCTTTCTCTCTATTTAAACATTATTTCTCTTTCTTCACTCTTCCTCTCACTAATCTCCACCTCTCTCCTCCTTTCCCTAAACACCATCTCATTCTTCAAAACGTGCAGTACAGCATTATTTTCAGCTTGCGTTTTTAAAGATTAACTATAAAACAATTAAAAAAACTTTCACATAATTACATTAACACATGTACTCTGATGACACTTAAAAACTGCATTAAAAGAAAACCTTCAGTTTCTGTGTTAGTTTATACTATAATCACATTTATGCTGCCATGGCAATGGCGTTTTAAATTGGTTTAAAAAAAAAAAACAATCTCCATTATTTGGTCACAGTTAATTAGCAAATCTTTTTTTAAGACAATGTGTTTTGTTGATTTACAATTTGAAAAAGCATCAGTCCTATCTTATTTTTTCATTATAATGTGACCTTAGCAGTCCAGAGCTCTACCGCAGAGAACCCCGCCCCAGCCCTGCTCGCATCTCTCAGGCCTGCACCTGCAATCATATTACCATAGCACAAGCTTCTTCCCTTCATCATCTTCCACACATCGCCATAGCCCACAAGGTGTACATCCTTAGCAGTCCAAAGCTCTCCTTCAAGGTAACCTCTCCCTACCCCAAGGCATATCTAAGGCCTGGACCTATAGAGATGTCTGAACAAGGGCAAGCTTCATCCCCTCAATCGTTCGTACAAATCATCGTAGTTCCACAAAATAACCGTCCTTACAAACATACCTAGAGCCTAGATCTGCAGAAATCTCTTAAGAAGTCCCCTCATCCTTACCCTCAGCTTCTAAACCACACTCAAGTTAAGCGTCCTTAGCAGTCAAACGTTCTTCTCCAGGATCACGACTCCTCACCCTGCAGACATGTTTCAGGGCTCAACCTCTACCCATCTAACCAGAAACTTTCTTCCTTCATCCTTTCCCATATATTCTCAGAATACCACAACATAAGTATCCTTAGCAGTCAGTGCTTTTCTCCAAGATTACCTCTTCCCAGCCCACCTCGCATGTCTTTCTCTCTCTTTCTTTCTTTCTCTAACTTTCTCTTTTTCTCTTTCTATACCTTATTTCTCTCTCTTCACTATCTCTCTCTCACTTTATTGCTAATTCATATTTGTACAAAAATAAATTGCTTATGGTTAATACGACATTCGCACTTTATCTACTATGTGCACATTCGTCTGAATCTGTTCGCTACAATTAAACTTTGTGTGCTCTGGCATTTCTCTGGTTGATGTGTTTTTGGATAGCTTGTAGTCAATATTAAATATATTAGCATTTCTGCTTTCCTGGACAATGTGTTTTTGGTTGAACAACCAGTCGGCATGATCTTTTTATATTTCAATATTATACGCAACTAGTCATTTTTAGGTTGACCCTTCGAGACCTCTTGTATATACTTTAGTATATACTTATATATTAGTATATACATATATGAGTATGTACTTTGTGGGCTCTGGAGATTAGCCCTTGGACTTGTCTGCTTCCTCTTGAGGACTTTTTTTTCTGTTCAACTGCCTCTATTTAACTGTCTTAATAAAAAATGACCAGTAGAGGTCAGTAAAATACCAGAATTGCTTTCTGCTGAGGGACTTTCTTTTTTTAATATTTCTGGCAACTGCCTCTATTTAACTTTCTTAAAAGAAAACATCCAGCAGAGGTCAGGAAAATACCAGAATCACTTTAGCATACTCTAGATTCCAGTCAATAGAAATTGTCTTCCACAAGCACCCATAGACAATAATATTTTTTTCAAATCTTGTATTTTCAGTGATATGACCACCGAAGGCCCCAATTTTATATTAAAAACAGAGCTTTGGACTATACCATTTCCTGTTGAAAGGCAATATTTCTCTTTATGTGTTCTCATACCTGGCATGTCACGCAGTTTGATGCTTACTTTCCACCATGTTAAAGAACTGTAGATACTGATTGCCAATGCACCTGTGTCTAGTGGGTTGGGATCTCCAACAGCGACTTTGTCAGTGCTAACATCTCGATCCGTATACTTGTTTGCACCCCGCACTAAGCGCTGATCCACAGGGTAATAGCCAGGTGTTCCATGGTCCCACAGCAGCTCTGCGCACCAGGTCAACACTTTCACAGGCAGCCCACCCGTACTTGTCGCTCATCACCTTAGCACTGTAGTACTCCTCTGCATTGAGTTCCTGAACACAACAACAGACGCAAGCGCTTGGAGTAGAGTTTGAATTAACAGCAAGAAAGAGCAAGAGTGGGTACGAGAGAGGATACCAACAAGACCCTTCGTAGTAGAGTTTGAATATATAAGGCTACTTCCTCAAATGCCTCAACCCTGCCTGACAATGGCAGATAGGGAAAGCAGAACCAACAACAAGAAAGTACGACCGGAACCAACACTATCGGAATCTCCAATCAAAGTCAAATCAGACCTGACCAGCACGATGGATATGATCTTAAAAAAAACTAGCGGAAGTCCATGATTTCGCTAAATAGACGAAAAATAATATGGACTCTATGCAATTGGAGCTTACAGCAATCCGGGTGGACATGAGCACTATGAACAAGGGAATCTGTGAGGCGGAACAACGTCTAAGCGACGTGGAAGACAGGACCTCCCAATCCTCTAAAATCATAAAACACCTCCAGAGCACCACAAATGATCTCAAGAGACAAAATGCTGAATTGGAAGATCATAACAGGAGAGGATATGTACGTATGTTAGGCATTCCGGAGGATTCAGAGAAAGATGCAGAATCTTGTGTAGACTTCCTTGAGGCTTGGATACCGATGACCACGGGCACTAAATTCCAACACGGCTTGGAACTTGACAGGGCACACAGAATAACAACGTTCAATGTCCAAGGGAGGAGAGGCCATCGACCCTTGATTTGTAAGCTGCTCCGCTATCAACACGTTGAGGTCATCTTGCAATTCACCAGGAAAAATCATCACGTCACCTGGGAAGGTCATCGAATAATTTCTACACTCGACTACTCTAAGGAGACTTTCGAGACGAGGAAAGGTTTCCTTCATCTGAGAGACAAACTGAAGGCGAAAGACATTCAATTTTCCTTTGCATGTCCCTAGAAATTTAAGATCGAAAATGGCAGATCACATCTCTTCTCAAACCTCCAAGACCTTGCACTCCATCTTGAAGACTCTCCCTCACAGAGCATGGACTTGACTAGCGGCTCATCTAACAAGCGGAAAACAGATATCCAGGACGCTACTATCCCCTGAACTGCCGGGTCAAAGGGATCCACTGGTATTTCTGTATTATTGCTTTCGTCTTGCCAAAATGCTTAATATGGTATTTCCTGTTAACTAAAAGTTGCCCCTCAGTCAAGCCGGCTTCACGCCGTTATAGGCCCCTACATGAGGCAGTTCGCTGAAATACTCTGGGTTCTGTAGCTCAAAATAGTTACTATGGTTCACTAAGTTCAAATTTGTCCAAAGTCCTCATTAAGTGGTAATAATGACTCATGTGCTTATAATTCATTTATGGTCTTTTATGAGTCACCACACTTAAGGTGTGGCTTAGTTCTTTACTCACGTTTCTCCTGAAGAGAGACTGTTCCATTAATTCTCTCTGTGTTGCCTTTAGACGGTACTGCAGTCGCAGCTCCTGTCTTTGAGTTTTCCATGGAGAAGGGGGTGGGCTGGGAGGGATGGGTGGGATGGGAGGAGTAAGGGGGTAGGAGGGGAGGGGGGAACGGGGTTTGGGGGTAAATGTAACTTTGGCTGTTTCCTTTCTGTTCATTTGTCATTTTTTGTTATTTGTTGACCGAACCTTAAATGTAGTATCACACATGCCATGTACAGCATGCAGACTCAAAATCAGACATCACATGTTTCCCATCATGGGGAAGGACCCACAAATAGCTAGACCCATGCCATGCTGTGGATACCATTGCAGTGATTTGCGTTCGGAGTCACCGCCTTCCTGTCCACATCTAACACTATGCCACTCATTCTCCTAGCGATCACTACCCTTTAGATGGCTCCGATTAAAACCCTGGCAGAAAACCTCACAATGGTTTCTCTGAACGTCAAAGGCCTTAACCATCCAGTCAAACGCAGAAAAGTCTTTGAATACTTAGTAAAGTCAAAAGGTGACGTCATCCTACTTCAGGAGACAAAACTCTCAGAGGAGGATATTGGGTTCATAAAACATCCTTGGATCTCGCATACTCTATGCTCCCCGGCCATCCATAAGAAAAGAGGGGTGATCTCCCTAATCTCAAAAAATCAAACATCTTCATCGTCTCATACACTCATGACACGGATGGTAGGCTATTAATCACACACCTGATGAGAGATAAGGACCATTTCATGTGGTAAATATATATGGGCCGAACACTGAGGACCCAGACTTTTGGGAATCCGTCTCAACCTCTATTGAGAATATACCACAAGATGAATTCTTGATAGTAGGCAGTGAATTCAATCTCCCCTTAGACCCCCTAATAGACCATCAATCCAAATGCACATACCAATCATCCTGCTCTCATGAGTCACTCAAGCGTATCTGTTTCAAATTTAACCTAAGAGATTCCTGGCGCCTCCAACACCCTGTTGGGGGAGATTAAACATTCTACTCGACACCACATAACTCTTACTCTAGAATTGACTATATTCTAATCTCTAGCTCTTTCACACATCTCATATTGGAAACGGACATAGCATCCAAACTAGTTTCTGACCATTCATGCATCAGCACTAAACTTGCAGGATCTGACTCTATACTACGCCAAAATGTTGGCACTTTAATGAAGACATACTTTCAGATCCAGAGAACAACCGGCAAATAGAGAACGCTATTCGGGAATACATCACATTAAATGATTTCCCAGATAAGAACACCTCGTCATTTGGATGCTCTCAAAACTGGGATTAGGGGCGTCATTATAGGTATCAAAGCACAGACCAACAAGAAATTGAATTTGGAACTTGACGCACTTGAGAAAGATATCAAGTCACTAGAAATTTCCCATTCAGCTAATTTAGACAACGAATCTTCTCTGGACCAACTTGTTAAAAAGAAATACCAATACAACACAATTGTGAGCAGACGCGCCAGAGTGTGGATAAATAAATTCAAAGCACTCAAATTGTGTGAGGGGAATAGGGCAGGGAAACTGCTTGTGTCCTACCTCAAACACAAGCAGAAACAATTCACCATAGTATCGATTAAAGATTCCACTAATAACATCCATACCAAACAAAAAAAATATTAGACGCTTATCAGGCCTTCTACGAAGACCTTTACAAAAACAAGCTGACATGTGAGCCAGAGGCGTGCACTAAATACCTAGACTCCCTAAACCTCCCTAAACTCTCAGAGGATGACAGCTCTACTCCAGGGTCCTCCTTCACCGACAAAGAACTCTCTTCCTCTATTAAATCGCTCAAAAGCAATAAAGCCCCAGGCCCAGATGGCTTTTAGGCTAGCTTTAATAACGCATTTGATAAATCTCTCAGTCCCATCCTACTAAAATTATTTAACTCTTTTGCTGTAGAAGGATGTGTCTCTAAGTCAATGAGTGAAGCCACTATAATTGTTATCCCGAAAGAGGGTAAAGACCCCCTCTTAACAAAAAACTATCGCCCAATCTCGCTCATCAACCTGGATTTCAAAATGTATGCAAAAATCTTAGCCAACAGATTCAATGCAATCCTCCCAAAACTGATTTCTCAAATAACACATGTCTAATGACAACACCAGATTATTATGCCATGTTCTGGAGAAAGCCAAAATAACAACCACCCCTTCTCTTGCCATCACCCTTGAGGCGGAAAAAGTGTTTGACAGGGTGTCTTGGTCCTTCTTGAAACAATGTATGCGATCCTTCTATCTGGGGAAGACCTATATTGATATGCTAATGGCCCTATATTCCTCTCCATCCACCCGGACTGCCATAAATGGCACCCTGTCTTACCAATTTTGCTTAGAACAGGGCACCAGACAGGGCTGCCCTCTCTCGCCAGCACTGTCTCTCCTGGCCCTTGAACCCCTCATCACAGATATAAAGTGAAACAAAGATATTACGGGTGTGGACTTTGGAGATACGCGGGTGAAACTTGCCGCTTATGGGGATGACATTTTTGTGGTTACAGAAAACCCAGACACTTCTATTGAGGCTCTCATGTCCACCATAGAGAAATACTGTACCCACTCTGGGTACAAACTGAACCGGGACAAATCAGGAGTTAAGCCCCTAAACATCTATGGCACCAGAGACATGTTGGGTAATTCTGGCCTCTCATGGCAGACCGGTTTTATTAAGTACCTCAGGATTGAATTTGGCAGCACCCTTCCTGACACACTCCAGCGCAACGAGACCATCACTCTAGAAAAAATGAAAACACAACTAGACGGTTGGTCTCCCCATTTCATAACATGGTGGGGGAGGGTCGAGACCATCAAAATGATGATCTCTCCTCTAGTGAACTCTCTCATTACGATGCTCCCTCTCACTTTATCCCCGGACTTCCACCACAAATTGACCACCCTACTCTCTAAATTCATGTGGAAGGGGAAAAAGCAAGGATTAGCATAAAGAAACTCTGCCTAGATAAGTCTTTAGGAGGGGTCAATTTAGCGGATTTCAAGCTGTACCAGACGGCTTTCCTCACCAAACAAGACACCCCCCGTCGACTACACCCCTGTTTGGCTAGTCATAGAGAAAGCTCTTCTTAGAAACCTCGCTCCAGCGGCCGTCTTGACTGCGAACCTTAACACGGTCACTTGCTTAAAATCGATTTTCCAGAATACAAAAATTGCTCTGCTGAAAATTGATAAACTCTTAGACATAAGTTTATGGCGCTCTAATTGGGAATAATTATGGTACAACCACACATTGAAACCACTACAAAATGACTTATGGGTTGAAAAAGGTATTTACTTCCCACACCAATTGTTTGGAGACTCTTAGCCCCTCTCCTTTGAGGAAATCCAATTCAAATACGGCCTTGATTCGCTTGAATTTTTTAACTTTTTGAGTATAAAGTCGGCGATTTCTAAAGCAAAACTCTCCGCAAAGCCTCCCTCTCCCCCGAATACCTCTCTAAACTAAATAGACTCGGGCACCAGGTTTCCTGGCTCTATAAACTATTACACCTGCAACCCTCTAATCTCAATAAACAACTCGCACAGCTCTGCGAATCACATTCCTCTTATCCAATATCAGATTTGGATTGGTCCAAAACCTGGGTGTCAACCATGGGACACAAAATAAGCCCTGCACTCTCCCAGATTAAGTTTTGGCAACTCCATAGAGCTTTCTGGACTCTGGCACGCCTCTACTCACACAATATTAGCAAAGACGCAATTTGCTGGAATTGTAAGAATAGAGATGGTGATTTAGAACACCTTTTGCTCCACTGTGTGTGTCTTCGTTTTTCTCTCTAACGTTTTCTCATACTCCCCCTCCAGGGAGATATCCACCCTGGTATTCGGCATTCTCAAAGCCTAGTCTCTTACGGATAATGATATGGCCCTACTAGATCTACACCTCACTGCTGCAGTAAAGATTGTTCTCAATAACTGGAAGGACACATGCAAAGCCTCTTTCAGCTGTTGGTTAAATTGGGTCACCAACCTAAGAGGTGATGATAATATATCACTTCAAAATTCGCCGTGGTGTCCTCCTCACAAACAAATGTGGGACACTCTGACAACTACTTTAGCGCACACAAACAACCATGAACCTCCAATCCTACACTCACGCTCCTGTTCAATATGATTTTGCTTGATCTCTCTAAGCTATTCCTCTGGTCATCTTTTAAGCCAAAGTCAGCGGCTGTCATCATTCGTGGGTCAATGCACTGATACCACATATGTAACTTATATGATTGATGATATGTCTTTTTTTGTTAGTTTTCTTGTTTTCTTAATGATTTCCTAATATCTGTCACCGCCCATTTATTTACTTTCTTTGCAGTCATTGTTCATTCTTCTATGTCTCTACCATTTGTTCCTATGTTTTCATTGTCTGTATACATTTTTTGGAAACAACCAATAAAAACTTTTGAACAAAAAAAAAGAACTGTAGATGTTTCAGCATCCAGGCTAATGTGCTGCATAGCTAAATACATATGAGGTCCCAAAGGCGAGACCGATTGCATTGCAATTGCTTGTTGTAGTTTGCTAGCGCAATGGACAAGGGGAGAGGGTAAGTATGCTAGGCCCTGGCCATGAGAAGGGTTATTTGAGCCTGAAGACATGGCCATGGCAAGGAAGGGGCCAAAGGTGATTGTTTATCCATTTGGCCCAGGTGGACAAGTAAAAGCTTAGGGCTAAGCTTCTGTTCCAAAGAGAAGGGGCAGGGGATTGGATACCCTGATTTGAAAAGTGCACAGCAGGTATCACACTTGCTTTAGGAGATATTAAAAGCCTACTAAGTAGCCTGATAGGTGACCAGACTAACATCGTGTTCGCCCTAGCCTGCATACCAGCAATAACTCATACCAATACCTGACACGATGGGACAGTGTTTAACACATATGGACATCAGATCTGGGCGGCTCTGAGGGAAATGTTCCCCGACCTCCCGGACATTGGTTGGTAGCAACTATTAAGCCTCACGAAGGGTAAACAACTATCTCCACATGATGAAAGAAAGATGGGGCCAAGAGACAGGACAGCCATGGGTTAATGCGGGTCTGCAGCTCACCTTTTTCTTCACATATCCTTAAAAAGGGACTGCCCACCAAAGTACAAAATGGACTTGGCAACATAGTTGGGTTGGACACAAAACTATGGCCAGAGATACAGGCCTATATCATACATTATTAAGAAAATAGAAAAAGATAAAGACAGGCAGGACCAAGTACAGTGGGACACAGCCAAGTTGGTACACCAGAAGGTAAAAAGGCAATGTTGAATTGAGCAGTTGAGCTGCAACCACAAAGATGGCTGTGATCCTCATTGGAAAAGATACAAAGAACTTCCAGGGATTCCAAAGTAGCAATAGACGAGGAGGATCCAATGAAAGAGGAAGGGAAGGCCTGATGAAAGACAATAGAGAATGTTTCTAGTGCAGTGAGCTGAGACACATTGTAGGAGATTGCAGGACCAGGATGCAACAAGAGCAACAGAGATCTAGGTTGGAGGCAAGGAACACATACAATAACCTGGCCCAGTCTAATAGCAACCCACAAAACCCTGAGACGCAGAACACGTATGTCCTCCAGTGGGCCCCCTCCCCAAGATGGGTATCTAGGAGCCACCTTCCTCACCACAAACAAGGATGGAGAGGCCACACCTATGGCAGGATCAGCAAACAGCAGGGAACCCATCCTAAACATTAGCAAAGAGCCTAGGGATCCCCATTGCACAAGGAGGAGCAACAGTATGGAGAGGGAGCTCACTGTTCCAGCCCCAGAACCCGTACTGGGTCCACTGAAGGTACCCAGGAAACTCTATGTGTCCTGTATTGTCGGTCACGCACAGGTCAGATGAGAAACCCATTGTGACAGTGGCTATAAATAAAATACCTTACATTTTCCTAGTGGACACCGGGGCCACTGTCTTGTAGTTTTTGCTAATCCATAAAATCTGCACATTTGTTGGACAACTAGACTGATTCAGGTCACCCTGCAGGATATGTTGGCCTAGAGACCATGTAGCTCTCAGTGCCAACATAAGCCTCTCTAGCCCTACTATGGTGCGAATGGTTTCTAGCATCTACTGAATATGAAAACATCGACCCCTCCGGGATCGTGATTACAGATCAGGACCTCTTGCTCAGTCACTCATGCTCTTTTTTTCAGACAAGTGTACAGAAAATACGCAGTGGGATGTTTTCAATATATTTAATGAATCAACGTTATTCTTGTATAAAATACATGTGCTGCCGTAATCAGTAGACAAGCAGATGAAAGTGATTACAAGCACCAAAAGAATAAATAGCAAATATAGTTCTACCAGGCTACTAAAACAGTGTATATATGCATGCATACAACACAAGGCAGTAATCAGGTGTACTCCTACTCTGCAAAGCCTACTATGCGTGTACCTAGAGTGTGTGCAGGTGTGAAGCCAAGAATCCCCCCAAGTGATGACCCAACCCCATTACCTGGCGGGAGAGAATGTAGGACCTTGTTCTGATCACAAACTGGACACCCCTCATGGGGATGTCAGACCGTTGCGTGGTGAAGTCTCAGCATGCAGGGACCCTCAGTGTTATCTGAAGTGCCTCCTATGAGATGCAATTATTTATAATAAAAAGCATCCTTGCAATGTACTATACATTAGTAATGTTATGGATAAGTAGATAGCCCTGTCGCCCCTGGATAAAGATAGAATGACAGTTGTACATACGTGCGTAAAGGCCTTGTACTTAATATTTGGGGCATTGTGATAATGTTATGCGATGCTAGATGTGTAAACAGATGTAGTTTCAGAGAAATTAATCCAACATTGTCATCCACGAGACTACATGCAAAAGGTCACAGCAGTAATATTATTATGAAAAAGAGGTCAGTGCAAGAAATTAGCAGCTTTGCTACATGGGCCTAGCCCGGGCACAAAACACTACAAGATCTTGCCTCAAGGGAGGGAATGTTCCCCTCTCGAGACCCCATGAACACACAGGGGTTTTCAGGGACCGTAGAAAGGGTTCCCTTCACCGAAATACTTGGACTTGGAGCTAGGTGGAAACCAACTTCATGGTCAACTACTTTATCATCCTTCATCCCCTACCAACCTTCTGGGGAGATATCTAATGGCCAAACTTGATGACCTTTGATGACAATCAAGTCACATGGGCATTCATTAATTTCTAAGAACCTGGTCTCCACGTACAGGACATATCAGACAAACAACTGTTTGCTGACTACCCAGAAACCTAATTAATAGTCCGAAGATCCATTAGACATCAAAGTTGAACTGCAGCTCAGGGCATCCAAACCTGTCACCAGAACAACATTCCTCACGGATAATACCCGCTCAGTAATAGGCAACTGGCCACATAATGTGAGGCCCATCAACACCCCTGGAGCAGTTAGGATCATACTCAGGGAAGGCGCCATCCTACCCAGAGTTAACCAGTACCCATTGTCCTGGGAAGCAGAAAAAGACATAACCCCTACAATACAGGCCCTCATTGATCAGGGAGTACTACGTGTGGGGGTTTCACCTTGTAATACCCCCATACACCCTGTGAAGAAGGCAAAGAGGGGAAATTGGCACCTAGTACAGGATCTATGCCCTTCAAATGATATACAGATTCCAGAGTTCCATGTGGTACCAGACACCTCCATCAAACTGACCAACATCCCAACTGACATGGTGTACTTCTCAGTCATAGATATAAAAAATGCTTTCTTCAGCATTTTGCTTCACCCAGACATCCAGTACCTAAAGTCATTCTCAATTAGTGGCACTCAACCGTTCTTCCAAAGGTTGCCTCAAGGGTACTGTGAGTCACCAAGTATCTTTACTAGGACCCTGAAGCATGACCTGTCCAATTTCCAATGTAACAACACCGTTGCAATATGCTGATAATATCCTGATGTGCAGCCCCACCAACGTCATATGTAGATAACACGTGATAGCCCTCCTCACTACATTAGCAGACAAAGGCTACGAAGTGGACGAAGAGAAAGTACAATTTGTACCACAGGAGGTCAGCTATTTGGGTCAGCTGATCTCAGCCTCAGGAAGACAGGTCCCACAGAGCGAACACTCACCATTAGAGCAATAGCACCACCCCAGGCAAAGAAGGAGATGCAGAAATTCCTCTGGTACTGCAACTATGTCAGGCAATGTGTCTTCGACTACAATACCCAATAGCAACCTTGCTGGTCATGATAAAGATGAGATGCAGGATTTAAAGAAGAAATCATGAACGCACCTGTACTTCGGACCCCAGACAATTACAAGAAGTTCTTCCTGCTCTGCCATAGTGTTGGATGGGTGATGACTGCAGTTCTCACCTAAAAGTACCCCTTAGGGCACAAACATATTGCATATTTAAGTAGTCAACTTGACTCAGTATTTGGGGACAATCCCCTTGTGCACAGGCCCTGGCTGACCCTCATTTGTGGTGGACAAAAGCACCTCCATTTTCAAGGGGTCACCTCTCACACCAAACATGCTGTGTTTGGGATCATGCAGAAAGGGAAAGGCACCCTGATCACACAAACCAGCGCTCGACATAGTACAGGGCCATATCATCAACCCAGCCACCTTAATTGCCCATGAAGTACAAGAAGGACAGAAAGTTCATTACTGCCCAGTGCAGGCACTAGATGAATCCATCAGGACAGAAGAAGCCCCGATCCCCATTAGTAAATTCATCTTCGTAGATGGTTCCTCTGTCATAAATCATGAAACCAGTGTTAGTCACACAGGGGCAGTACTGGTCACAGGAGATGGTCAGACATCCTCAGATTCCCTGCAAATCACATCACAGCTGACATTGTTTCAGCGCCTTTCTGCACAAGCAGCCAAATTGATCACACTCTTTGAGGTCCACACACAAGGCACAGGAGACATCATCACAATATATTTTGACTCAGCTTATGTTTCAACTACCATACATTCCAATATTAGTAGATGGAAGAGAAGGGGTTCCCTCAAATCTGATGGCACACCAGTAATGCATAGGGATCTGTTAGAGCTGCTCATCAACACATTGATGCTCCAAAATGAGTAGCAGTCATCAAGTGCACTGCACATACAGGAGGACAGGACTTTATCTTCTGAGGCAACTCACTAGCTGACCAGGCCACAAAGGAAGTGGCCTAGGGCACCACGGATGTGATCCATGAGTTCCCAGTACGGAAGGCTGAGAAGCAACTTCCACAGGACTCCTCACCACCTTCTGAACTACCATACAATGAGATGGCTAGATTAATCCTGAGGGAAATACCAGAAGTGGCTCTCACACATAAGCGAGAACTCTGGGAATATAGGCGATGCACACAGACACCCACAATCTCATCTACAAGGACATTCTTACAGGGAGACAAGTAATTCCCCAAAGCCTGCTGTACTCCACCCTGTACCAACTCCATCTCCTGGCACACACCCCTAAACAGAGCATGCTCACCCACCTACAACTAAACTGGTTTACTCCTTACACAGCAGAAGATATCTCTATGTACCTAATGAGTGCACAGTGTGCCAGCTGCACTCACCTAAACCCAAACATGGCACAGTTAGCCACCAAAAGTTAATACGTTATAAAGCCTTAAAAAGGGGCAATTCATTACTTTTCAGTGTTTGGCAATAGAAATAAAAATGATAGACCCAGATCGTTCGAAACTTCACTTCATCTACTATTCCTATTTACCTGGTGACAATTGCTTAATTCACATAACAATTTATTGAATGACTCTGAAATCTAATTTAATAATAATATTTTCCTGAGGGACTTCTACTGTGGGGTGATCAAAAACAATCTTCCCTGTTCACTGTTGTTGACATTTGTATCCAATTAAAAACCTCACTCAACTGGTTGTGATTCCCCTCTCCCCACATAAAAGGCTCCACATCGGACCTCCTCATTATAAAAGAAGAATTGTTAGTTAAGTCTGAGATCCCGGGCAAGGAGGATAGGTCTGATCACTTCCACATCCTCATTCTTACTTCATTACTCAAAAGTAGTGACTCGTGGACAGCAGGAAGACCCAAAGAACTGTTCAAAGACCGTTGGATCAGAGAAGCATACTAACACTACCTCTTTAATGTCGGATGTAGCCTGCTCTCTACATTGAATGAAGTTACCCGATTAGGGTCACCCGGGTCACTCGTGACCACCTCTCAGACTTCCAAACAAATGAAGAATAGGTCAGACAGTAGAGAATACAAACCAAGCTATTTATTAATTTTGCGCTGCAACGGAGCCCAGTCTGACCAGCCTCTTGAGATGGCTGCAGAGGGACTGACTTTCAGAAGCATAAAGATAACAATGATAAATTTTGCAACTGGGCAGTGACACTCCCACCTTGTAACTTTCCACAGGGAGACAGCTTAACAAAGGGGCACACAAAGATGAGCTGAGAGTCTGAGACAGGGCATACACTATCTCTCTGGCAAGGTCATTCTGTCTGTGCCTCCAGCTGGAACAGTGAGAGCGAACCTCTATCTAGTGGGAAAGGTATGCGTCAACGAGTGACTTTCTCATGCATTCAGTGAGGCCCAACCTTGGAGACACAAATGCATCACAGCAGTTTTCTAGATGAGAGAGCAGTAATTAGCTTTGGTCAGTAAGACAAAATAGCAGCCACAGAGAGAATGGCGCCGCAAATGCTAACTAAACATAGGGCAATACAATGCAAATAACATTTAATTCCAACTTCATCCTAGCCCAAGAATTGAATCACTGCTCAATTCACAGAGACCATCACATGGATATTCCCACAAATACTTAAAACGATGACAACCTTAAAGCAATTCTTTTCTGGAAGGATTAAAAAAGTTGGGATCTTATCTTAATGGTCATTAGATAATCCTACCTATAAAAGAACATTTTCAAGAGACACAACAGCTTGTTACCTTACAGCCACTTCTACCTTCAAATGCCTCTTGATGGGGGTGAACTCTCCTGAGTCCTAATCCAAATTTCTAGTTATGCCACAGATGCTAATATTTATATATGTACTATTCATCCTTGTAAATATGGTTACTCATTCTTGTTTGTCCCCTGCTTGTATTATAATGAGTTATATGATTTGTTATGTTATGTTATATGATTTTTTAACACGCGCAGCTACTCCAAGGAGTGTCCCGGCGCAAGCACAGAGGGACTAGGAAGCTGACCAGCACTAAGCAAAGAGATACGTTTTTTAACAGTTTTTAAAAAATCACAGGATCTTTGATGTTGCAAAGTGCAAACGGAAGGGCGTTCCATGCCTGAACAGCCATAAAGGCCAGGAAACAGCCACCAAGCCTGTGCCAGAGAACTGGGGCACTTTTACCAGAAGAAGAGCAGAGTAGCGTAGCTGTCTCCCTGGGACATAAAAAGGTAAGTGCATCCACAGATAAGCTGGCCTAAGATGGGCAATGGCAAGAGATTTGAATTTCACCCGGGCCGCCAAGGGAAGCCTGTGATGAGAGTGAAGATGACCTTGCACACTGCTTCTTTAGGGATCTCTAAAAGGAGCCGAGCCGCTGCATTTTGCACCACCTGGAGTTTATTCAGGGAGTATGCCTGGATCCCCACATAAAAAGCATTAGTATATTCCAGGTGGGAAAGAATGAACGAGCAGACAACTGTCTCTATCGCCGTCCGTGGGAGAAGAGGGAGAAATCATCTTAAAATTTTGAGGCGACCAAAACAGCACCCTGAAAGTCTATTGACTTGGGAGGAATTATCCTCAAACCAAACTCTTAAACTCTTTGCGGTACTACCACTAGAAGATCGTGGCAGGAACTCAGACGGCCAGATTGACCCTCTAAAGGCAGGGGAAAAATTACCATACAGGAGGATCTCCGACTTGTCTTCATTACGTTTCCATTGGGCGCCCGCAAGCCACTTAAACACGGAAGACAGGCAAAATTGGACAGAGGCCACCGAATCCTCCTTCTTTTTCCAGGTGAAAAGCAGCTGGGTGTCGTCAGCATAAGCTATCACCTTAGCCGCCAAAGCCTCAGACAGCATGACTAGAGGAGTAACATAGATAGCACCCGTCCCTCCAGGAAGGACCTAATGCAGCCCCAGGCAGACCCAGATATGCCAATCTCCAAGAGTCGGTCAAGCAACAGAGAGTGGGGAACCATGTCAAATGCAGCCGACAGGTCGAGCAGCACTAAGGCTGCTTTCCCACCAGCATCAAGACACTCTCGAATAGCCTCAGATACTTCCACCAGAGTCAATTCGGTGCTGTAAGAGGTCTGGAAGCCCACCTCTGCTAGATGCAAACTGTCAGCCTTCTCCAGAAACTCAATCAACTGTCTATTCGCCACCTTTTCGCAGACTTTGGCGAGGCTGGGCAGAAGAGAAATGGGCCTGTAGTTCCCAGGAATCAAGATATTGAGGGCAGGCTTTTTTAACAGTGGAAGAATTATTGCCTGCTTC
>NW_028251298.1:0-42732 GCF_964263255.1 Lissotriton vulgaris
CTAAATGAAAGTCAATGAGTTCCATACATTAGGAATACTGATTTCAAATTGTGATGTGGAGAGAATCACAGTTAGGAAATTGGTATTCCGCACATTTGTACATCTGGCCCTTAATTCTTAAATTTGATAATATTGTTAAGATAGTATTCACTATATAAATATATATATATATATATATTAATATAATAATTGCATTTTTTTATAGCGCAAACTTGACCCGAGTGAATTGGAGCACTTTACATGAGCACCAGTTACATTACACAAGGGCACATTATTTTTTGTCCTTTTCGGCACAGGTAGATTACGTGATTTGCCCACAATCACAGGATGTTCAGTTAATGCCAACCCTGGAACGTGGTTCCCCAGTTCTGAAGTCAGCACCTCTGGCTGTTATGACACATCCTCACTCTATATCATATATGCCAACATTTTAAAAGAATAAAGTGGGAGATTTTTAAAACAAAATTGGGAGAATGTATCTCCCTCGTTGACTTGTAATGAAGCAGAGGCAATTTCAGGCAGGAGACAGACAAAATAAACCAATTTTATGCTTCAAAAATTGGAAGTGTGCAGCCGAATTATTGGCATGTATCAACATCATAAAATAAAATGATGGGTGGAGTGTCGAATCTTTTCAAACACACATCTCCAGTCACAGATCTGGGCTTAATTCATTGTTGTTTTGCCCACCACATCACCACAGCTTGGACCCAGCCATATTCAAGTCAGTCTTGACTCTGCTGCCCGTGGGAACAGTCCAGCCTGAACTGCCACGCCAGGTCCTACTTGGACTGGAAACAAGCATCCTTGGACTGGTTTCTGGGTAACACCCTTCATCAGCCAGGCTAGCTTTAATCAAGTGGTGCAGTGAGCAAGGGACCCACATCTGGGCATGGCCTTAGACACTTACAAATAGATTCATCATCGGCATGTTTTGCGAGTCTGTAATAGCGATTATTAAGGAATCGCTATTACAGACTCGCAAAACAGGATTCATGTAGAAATCGCAATATTTATTGCGATTTCTACAGCTTCCTTATTTGCGATTAGCTAATTGCTAATCGCAAATAAGGAATAACTCCCCATTCATTCCTATGGGCCTAAAGGCCCATAGGAATGAATGGGAAGACATATCAATGTGCGAATCTCTATTAGCGGTTCGCATGTTGAGTTTGCGATTTCAAGGGTGCAGGGGTGTCCCAAGGACACCCTGTTGCACCCCTGAAATGATATTGGATGCTGGTGTTATGCACACACATGTCCCAAGGACATGTCTGTGTGTAACATACAACTTAGAAAAATGCACTTAAGTGCATTTTTCTAAGTTTCCGCTATTTAGCACGAGGTTTGACTTCGCGGTAAATAGCGGCCCAAAATAGCGAATTGGCAATTTTTAAAAGTTTCATGAATTGCATTTAAGGAATCTCAAATAGAGATTCCTTAAATGCAATTCCTCTCAAATTTGTGAATTCTATAATAGCGATTTTTACATTTGGGATGATGTATCCCAAATGCATAAATTGCGCTCGCAAAGGGCCAGATTCTCAGAATCTGGCCCTTTGCGAACCGATTTTACTTTGATGAATCTAGCTGTTAGAGCGCATGTAGCAACATCACAAAATAAAGTGTTTGGGCTGAACTGTTCCCATGAGGAGTAGGGTCCAGGTTGATTTGGATATGGGTAGGTCCAAACTGGAATGGCCTGGTGAGCAAAATAAGTATGGATTAAACCCAAATCTGTGACTGAGGGTGAATGTTTGACAATGTTCAGCATTCCATCCATCATCTTTTTGCATGGGGACCCTATTTAAACTGTTTAGTCAGCAATTAAGTAATTTTTTCAGAGCTGTCCGAATCAAACATGTTCTAGAATGCATGGAACATTTTAAAACCCATGCAGAGAGGCTGAGTCATTACGAAGTTATTTTATTAATCCCACAGGTAGTTTGTTCCAAACAGTCAGCGTGCTGCTAATTCAAAATGGCGACTTCAAATTGTTGCAACGTGCGTAGATTTACTGAACTTCTCTAGCATATTTGTACTTGTGGTACAGCCTTCATAACAAATTTCAAAGCAATGACAATCGACAAGGATAAACACGAACAAATGTGCAATTTCAACAATCCACCTTAGCAAAAGAATAATAAATCTCGGGTTTTGTGTTCAAATAAAGCCTTTTGGTGCTGTGATTGGCGCAGTTAACCGTTTACAAAGAGAACATGATTATTGACCATATTTAATATGTTTTATATCGCCTTTATTCCGCTTTGCTAAGATCGTAGAATATAGCAAGTGGAACACACACAAACATGCTTTTTATTGTGCGCAGGAAACATTCCAGAAAACAGTTGCATCTTGGGCAGAGACAAATAGATTGTTGTGTTATGTGACAATATGTTATCAGAGATACATTTCCCTAATGATCACAGAACAAACCGGAAATGCTTATATTGGTCCAATAAATAGTGCGACTTTATGTGACTGGTATTTTCCATCGTGTTTCAGAGGTAACTCTTCAAGAACTATGTCGAGATACACCATTGCCTGATAATATTCAAAACTTGACTTGTTATTTCAGAATCATAATGACTACATAGAATTTTTTAATTCAAATCATTTTTATTGAAGGGAAAACAAACAGAGTACAATACAATAAGGCTTCGAGTGCATAGATTGAATCAGATGCGTTGCTCGACAACAATACACAAAACTGACAGGAAATGAAATCACGCTTGTCTGGCATTGCCTGTAAACTGGACTACATGAGGATAATTCCATAAACAAAATAAGGAAATAGAAACAAATGTAATTACACGACAATCCAAAAAGTATAGTTACATGACAATCCAAGCTATCAATAATGAGATCAGGTATAGGACTCTTGCTGTGACTACATAGAATTTTAAATATGCCACTGCAAGATGGCTTAGAAAGTTTACACTTTCATCCTGCAAAGGTTGTTATGTTGAGTCCCATTATACTGGTTAATAATAGCCCTTGTTATGCTTTGTAATGGAAGAAATGTGGTTAAAGCACAATATAAAAATAAGTTATCATTATTATTATTTTCGTCTACCAAGTGTCTTTGTAGAGGCATCAATTTTCTGTTGTGGCAATGTAACAAGTGACACATCATGCCACTATGAAGAAAAGAAAATATAGCAATACCAAACGTCAATCATGATTTCCTTGTTTGAAGAAGTTAGAATTCAGAAACAGATGAAACACTGTTGTGTTCTAGTGTTTGACGCCAGCGGCGCCAAACATGCGTAGCGTAAGACCACGTGACCCATCCTAATAAATAGGGTCCAGCCACGGACGTACGCCAGTTGGCGGCGACGTGCGGACTAGTTAAGCACTACCACTGTTTCTGAGTAATTATTGCCGGCCTATCAAGTCGACACGCGCTAGGCCTCCACAGCGCCTCACATTCCCTGCGATTAGCATACCTGATCGGAGCCAGAGAAGTCCCCGACACAACAAAACACCAGCGATTGACTGTGAGCGATTAAATCCACCCATGCATGAATACAGTACTAGATTTAAAGATTCATATGAAGGCAAATATGCATTGAACATGGAAGGGAAAATAGTCCATATTATTTGTTAGAGGTATTTATGTAATGAAATTAAACCATATTAGGAGAATGTGATACGCTGTAGCTAAAACACCTTACCACCAAGAGGGTGATACACTAAAGAGAAAATAATAAGAAAATGTGCTTTTGCACAAAATTTTAAAAATCATATGTTGTCTATCAAGTGTCAGTGTTGTTGGTATGCATGTTTACTGCACAACACTTTTCACCACTGATACTCAGTGTGGTTGAGAATTCAAAGAACTGGATTTAGAAGCTGTTTAACCCCTTGACCGCGGCGGGTGATTTATGGCATGGACGTGGTTCGGACGTCCCCCGGCCGTCCTCTGCACATGCCCACCATGACGTCGGACGTCACGCAAGGGGTTAAAGAAAACAAAAATAGTGAAATGCAGGAAATAGTATAAAGATAGCAATATATTGAAGCAGCTCATCACAAATGGTTCAACCAGCTAGCTTCTGCCAGTGAGATAAATACATTGACTTGTTTATTTGTCTATTTATTTATTTAATTAATGCAATTTTCTATAGCGCAAACTTTACCTGAAGGTGTCAGAGCACTTTACATAAGAACCAGTTGCAAAACATAAGGACTTAGGATTACATGTGTTACATAAAAGATACGAACAGAAAAGAAAAAATTGCAAATGTACAAGTAGTAAAGTCACTCAAGGAAGAGATACAAATGGATATACTGTAAGAGTCACATAGGAATGATAGAGAGTACAAAGGTCTACTGCATATACTAGTGATTAGAGTTATCTCTATATACATATATATACACATAGTAGATTTTCTCAGTTCAAGACCCCCCAAAAAAAGAAAAAAAAAACAGGAGAGCAGATTTCATTAAGTTAGGTCGGAGCGGGGATGCAGTCACAGCACCAAGGGAGGGTAGGAGGGATACAAGGGTATGGAGAAAAGGCAAAACAGAAAAGGGAAGAAACATTTGAGGATCGTCAAGAGGGAAACAAGGGAAAAGGGTAAAGGATGCAGAAATGGACAAGATGGTGGGTCCGGTTCCAGAGAAAAGCGGCAGAGAACAGCAGCAAAATGGCAGCCAGGACGAAAGAAAAAGTAGAGGTCCATGAGAGTCTGTGGCGGGACAGGCCACTCCGATGAAGAGTGTTCTCTGGGGGCCTAGGGTGGGAATGTTCCAGAAGGGGCTGCGGTGTGCCAAGCAGTATAGGTCGGGACTGGAGGGTAGAAATGTCCAGGGTTAAATTGCATGACCCAGTATGCACATCGTGCCATCTTATGGTGGCAGGTTACTGTCCGAGCATGCTGCACCTCTAGACTGTTTATCAGTGCGGCACCCCTCCTTACCCTTGCCGATGAAGTTGTCGATGTCTGGATCGACGCCGGTGCGGTAGCACTTCCTCCAGAGCCCCGCGTGGGTGGATAAGAGCGGGCGGCCGCAGCATGGCCCAGCAATCCTCCAGTAGCTCCACGGGTCCACGCACGCCGCCGGCTGGCGCAGGGGAGAGGAAGCCCAGGTGGCCGGATGGTGCGCCGCGCAGTTGGTAAAGCGGCATGACCCACCGACGCTGCTCCGGGGGCGACTCTGCGGCGCCCCGGCCCCCTTGCTGCTGGTGGCTCTCGCAGATCTCGCGTTGCCGCCGGGTGTCCGGGGGAGCTTCCCACAGGGGCAGAGTCTGCTGCGGGTGCGGGCACAGCCTCACCATGCCTTGTGAGGCATTGGAGTACAGATAGGGCTTCTTTCAAAGCAATTCTGAGGGATGCATGACATTGTATTAGGGGAAGTTTGAAAAAAAGTGTTGTATGTTAAATGTTGAAGATTGTATAGTTTAGTTTCTGACTCTTATGTTCAAAGAAGTAAATAGTCTGCCTCCACAATACCTCTCTGATATCTTATCCAGATGCACACTTACTCAATTTTATGATCCTCTAACCACAGTCTCCTGGTGACTCTGAAGACCCTGTGCACTGTCTTCCACCTTAGGTCTTTGTTCTTTGTATACCCTCTGCACAGGAACTTTCCACAGTCAGAAATTGGAGCCACACCCTCTTTCAAGAGTGCCAAAACAACTGATATGTAATTTTTCCAACCTGGATGTAAGGAGGATCACTCCTGTATGTCAGCATAAATATTAAGCCTGAGTTGAAAACTCTGCTGCGCTCAAGGAGTGTTTGGAATTCAGGGGGAGCATGCAGTTCATTGATTCTGTCTTCCGGCGCAAAGCAGAGTTTCTGTTTCCGTTCAAGATTTGGTTTTTGGGGTTGCTCATGCCACAATATTCTTTAGTCACTAGCTTGCACACAATCTCACTCCGGAACGCATGGTTTCAGGCTGCGGCAGCGCCAATATAGTGCAGCTCGCAAATGCTAAAAAAACAGCTAACTCTACAGAAAAAGAGGTTTTCGATTGGCTTTTTTTCTCCAATGGACATTTCATGTTTTTTGGTCTGAGAACCCTTTTTTTGAAAACTTTTTTTCCAACTGGAAGCAAGTGCCCCAGTGATGCCAACTTCCTGCTCCTGTCCAGCAGGCTCCACCAAGTGCTTTGTTCATCTCCTGGTCACTTTTCACTTTGATTTGGAGCAGGAAGGATCACTTTCTTTGTCTGTTGCATATATTACCATCGGATTTAAGGACTTTATATTTGAGATTGCACAAGCAAGTTAAAAAACTCTTGTATAAGGGTGTTGTATGTTTGATAGAGGGCATGCCCCAGTATTTATTTGCACTTTTATTAGATTTTCTCAAATTTAATGTGGTGGGTGGCCTGCAGTTTCTGCAGGGGCCTAATTATATTTTTGCAGTTCATTTTTCTTCTTTCGTAAAGGAACAATTTTACACATTTCAGTATATTTTTTCCATGTTTGATAAATTTGCAAAATGTATTTATTTTACTATTTCTCTGTGGACTAAGTTGCCTTCATTGTTTAAAGATTATTATTCCATCTACCCATGCACTTTCCTGAGTGTCACAGATGTCTCGTTTAAAATAGATGGACATAAAGCAAAGAGCTACATCTGTATGTTGTGTTATCTTGATTAGAAATTAACTTTTAGGGTATGGTGTGTGGTTTGGTTTAAAAGTGGGTGATTTTTTACTGCCTATGTAAACAACCACACTAATATTGCCTTTGTCTGTACTAATTCAAGCAGTAGCATTCACTAAAGGGTTTTTTGCTTGTTTGTGTCTAGGTTCACAAGAGAAGAAGAGACATCACCCGCAGTGCTGCCAAACAGAAGGCCTGTAACGTGATATAAGTCCTCCAATCTCCTCTGCTTGTGCAGCTTAGTGTTACTTCTAACTGAAAGCTTTAAGAATGGCCCCAAAGAAAGTTGCTCCCAAGAAAGAGGTCAGTGAGAAAAAGTAGCTTTCCACCAGTGGCGTGTCAACCACAACCTTTTTTGGGAGCTGTGTGCCTGACAGGCTGGCCTCCGGGGAGGAACCTGGGAGTAGCACTCCTGCATCAACAGTACCATCCCAATCTAAGTCCAAGACCATTTCTATCAGTGAAGCAGCCACTGTAATTATGGTGATGCCGATGAGCAATGATACTAAATTTAATTTGTCCTTTACGCAAAGTAGTACCCAATCATTTCAGGAAACAGAGCAAAGAGGACAGCAGCTGCTGCCAGCAATAGCAGGTATCCCTGAAGTTGGAGCAGAACAGGAGTTTCAGCTTCCTGTCAAGCAAGAACCCCCCCTTTCGAAATCATTGTCTCCCCGTTCTCCAGCTAAGAAAAAGAAGGGTACAACTCCACCATCTTCTCCAAGCAGCACTTCTGTTAACGATGATAGGGACATGGAGTGGACACGGGCAGAGTCAGGGAGATGCCAGGAGAGATAAGGGAAAAGAAAAGTTTTTGAACGCCTTAGCATTGGAGAGTATGATGAGGAGGATGATGATGATGATGAGCTAGTCATTGTGGAAGCTAATACAGAGGAGTCCAACATCAATATTCAACCTGCTCCGAGGGATGTGGAACAGCTAACATCACCAGCTCCCATATTTGCAAAGCCCCAGCTGAGATGTGCATCAACCCCTACCTCAGTAGAAGTATGCACTGCAGAGAGGCAATTGACACAACCACCTACCTTCAGTTCTTCTTCAGGCATTGGCAGTGCCATTGTGAGTAAGTACTTCTCCCCAGTTTTTTTTCTTCTGATTAGCATACATGAGTGGAACATTGCAAAATGCACAATTTTCTATACAAGTGTTCTTCGATGTATGTCTGGTTCACATTATGGTACTGGAGGCCAAACGACCCAAATGAAAAAAACATCACTCAATCCAGTAGAACAAGCACCTTAAATAATTTGATAAACATGGTTGTGGTGGTGAAGGTGAGAAAAGGCGGGAAACATCAGCTACGAGTCCAATCATGGTGAGAGGTGTTGAGGATGAAGAGGGTGAGATGCTCATGCAAAACAACCCTGTCCGCAGCACTGCACCAGCAAAGTCACCTGCCTCAGCGACTTCACAATGGCACAAGAAGACTCAGACATCAGATAGATAGCATTCCTAGGCACCAAGGGACTTTATCAAAAATTAAGCCCTATACATAAGACAAGAATGACTGCAAAAGCTCAGTGTACCAGGCAAAAAGAACTGTTAAAATTTAATCTGTTTACCTATATAAAGAAGTTAACTCATTATAACAAACATACATAGAAATGATTGTAAATAGTATTAAAAACCTATGACATAAACCTCCATAAAAATAATTATACAAGGCATGAAGTCCAAATGGAGTGTTAATTGTCTCATGCAAGCATTAAAAAATCAATTGATTATTGACAAGGATAAAAAACAGTTTTAATGAAAACAATTACAAGTGGCTAGAAATAAGTGTCAATCAAGGAATCTTCTACGTGCGTTTCGGCGTGCAAGCACCTTCTTCAGGAAAAGCCACAATAAATTCTGTGCAATAAAAAGCACATATACAGTACATGTATTAAAACACATTTTGGTACACTGAAACTTAAGCAGGGAGAACGGTTGTGCATCAAATGTCAAGGAGGACTCCAGAGAAAAGAAGGGTAAAAAAGATGGAAGAAGAAAAACCCAAAGGAATGGTGAAAAAGAAAGAAACCACGTGCGTTAGGTTGATAAGAGCGATATCAGTAAGTGTTGAGACACCAGGAAGAGAAAGAAAGAGAACTCTGTTTAATAAGTAAGGCATCATCCACTATGGAGTACAAGTAGCTTGTCATGCTAAATAACTGGAAGCATGCTAGCTATTGCATTGGGTACAAATTTGCTACGCTCTGCAATCTGCAGCTGGGGAAGCTGCAATGGGCAAAAACTTTTCATAGATTCCAAAGGCCCTTCTCTTCTTCCAATGCCTAAGTTTCAATTCTACTATGACTCCAAAGAGGCAGATGATTAATATGTCACACACGTCATGCATAACATGCGGATAATAGATATCCTGTATGCCGTAAGTAGACCGTGGGGAAAACGATGCACTGCAGTACAGGGAAAGGAACAGGATGTATAGATTGTAATGGGTACTTTTGTCACAGAGTATCCCTTCCTCAAAACACCAAATCACTGACACTTAATCCCACTTTATTTCCTGGCTTCACGCTCAAACAAATTATTTAAATCAAACACATTCATAATACGGTGGACAAGACGTTACATTTGTGACAGAGTAACCCCTTCAATCAAACTCTAAAAAGCCGGCCCTTAGTCTGCTGCAGCTAGGTAAGGAATAGGGAGAAGGCTGGGTAGGTATGGTAGAGGTTTTGCTATAGAAAATGTAGGGCCACTGATGTTGTAGCTGAGGCATAGTGACTCAGTCACTGTGGATGAAACTCAAGGCTGGGAAAGAACTTTGTAACAAATAAAGGAGTGTGACAATAGTAGGTGACTTAGTGGGCACTGGAAGGGAAAGAGGCTTTGCTTTTGTTTTGGTTTGCATTCCATTGAAAGCTTTGTAAATACTACATTAACAGAAGCAGAAGCACACTGGAAAGCCAACACTGCAGTGCCCAATTGAATTATGCTGCAGTTGGGTGGGGTTATGGCCTATGGGTTGTGACCCACAAAGTGCAATGGGCAGGGAGGTCATGGATGATTGATGATGGGTGGGATCTGCCCCACTTAACAAATGCAGTGTGTAAACTAGTAATTGTCAATTACCATGCAATATGACTGACCATTTCCCATCCCTGCTGCAGCAGGGACTCCCCGTCAGTTGCTGCTGGCGCAGTGGTGCTGCTGGACCCCTTACAGGTGGTCTGTGTGACTAGAAAAAAATTACACATTTTAGGTGCTAAATACACCTCCCCCTTTTATTTTTTTAACCTGTTGACCGTGGCGCTAATTCCGCCGCGGTACGGGCAAATTAATGAGTGGGCGGGGTTTAGATGGCCCCGGCCGTCCTCTGTACACCCCCACTGTGACGTCGGACGGTCAGGGGTCGTCTGACGCATGGAACGGGTTAAACAAAATATAACAACACACGGCTACAGTTCAGTTCTCAGTACCTCTTTTCCCAACTAAAATATCACTTTGGGCATTCTGCTGGCTGACAATGTTGGGAAAGTCAGTAGTCAAGCAAAACAGAATGGGGGGTAGCAGAGATATCATGATTTGTGAGTCAATCAATCAATCATAAGCCCTTTATTTCGATGAAAGATTTTAAAAGCGATATAATAAATACAGTAAAATAATTATTAGGACACAATTTTCACTCATTGTTAAAACATTTAAAAAAATAAAACTTCATATAATTACAATAAATACCTAATGTATAATATAAACAAGCTTGATTTTCTTTTCATGATATTTAATCTAGGTGTCCTTTGCGGCCTAGCCATCAAGATGTTGCAACATAGAGATGGTTTTAGACCAGACAGGGCAAATTCTTTCTAAATATTTTGAAACAGCGAAAACAATGATTGATGCAGTATCTGGCCTGCATATTGTAAGTGCTACTTTATAGTGACGGGCGCTCAAGTTACGACAAAGAGGTGCTATCCATCGCTTGCGTTGCCTGTGATAGATAGGACAGAAGAATAAAAGATGTGAACCGGTCTCTTCTTTATTCTTACAGGCTTTGCATACTTTGCTATATAAATTGAAACCCCTCCAATTTCGAGTGACCATGGCAATAGGTAGGGTCCCCAACCTAAACTTTGTACAGAAGGACCTAATGAAAGGAGGGTCAATTTCACTAAGAAAAGATTCAGGGTTTGGGGCTGGCTTAAAATCAAAGGGGCTTATTTACAAGCCACTTGCTCCACTTTTGTGTCATTTTTCACATGGGAAAAGTGACATACGGGTGGCGCAAGGGGCTTGTATATAAACCCCTAAAAATCTAGTCAATAATATACACAGATTTATTTGTTGGGACATTTCCTTTCTTCTTCCATCCAAAGGGCAGTCTTTACCAACTTGATGGAGGATGAAGTGATAGAGGATGGGTGACTCCAAATATTAGTCAATTCCAATTCTAGTAATGTCTCTTTTATATATTTTAACAAGGAAGTAAAGTCACTGCTTTCAGTAAGTGCAAAATGTCCCTATGTATGACCCCACAGGGTTCCAATTCTTCTGTCAACTAAATCCTTATCCAGTAAAGAATTGGCTTCAGTCTAGCGGTAGCTACTATCGATTAGTTATTGAGGTCCATCTTAAAAATAAGTGGAGTACTTTGGGAGGGTTTAAGTAGCATCCTCAAAAATATATGCATCCCCCAATGAATTAACATTACTGTGGCCGCATAAATGAAAGCCATTTTGTGTGGATGCTACAGTTTGGGCTCTCCATGATTCATGTATTGGGGATATTGGGTGAAAGGATGTCTTTTTTGCAAGGCCCAATATGGCTGCTGCCCTATGGTTAAAGAGTGAGACAACGGGGCTTGGCTTGATGCCCACGGAAGACGCCAGACTTCCCGTGAGCTCCGGCACACCAGCACAGAAAATTCCTGTGGTTTGCGAGTTCTGTGACCCACCTGCTGAATGAACTACGGTTTCTACCTTCGGAAGCACCCAACTTTATTTTGGATATGCGGGCATGCTCGCTGGCATCGCTTCTAGAGGTACTTTCGTAGCCCCGCTGTCACCTCAGGCCCGACCGCCATTTTAAGGGTGCGCGCTGAAGTCTCCTCAGGTTGCCGGTAGTGGTACGGATATTCACCCATTACCGCTTTAGGTCCTTCTGACTTGTTCACTTTGTGACCCGAGAGGCAACTTGCAACTTCTTTTTTTATTTTTTTAAATTACCCACGATAAACCACTGTTGATAACATAGCAGATTATTGTGCACAGATATCTAGGGAAATTGTTGCGAAGCACGTAGCTTGTCTACAGTCTGTGAAAAATGCTGTCACAGCAGTTCAATCTTTTCGTTTTCACATGTATTGGCACAAATTTACAGATGTGCATAATATCTATAAATAGGAGCGTCTATTGAGTATCACAGAATATCTACCTTATGGCTGAATTCTGCCTGATCCGGCTAATCTGTGGCTATGGAGATGTCATTTGTTTACATTGACAGTCTCTTTCTCCTCTAAGAGTGGTCACCCATGAGTCACTAAAGCTTCACAGACAGTCTCAACATTGATACATTTTTTGAATTGCTGTGGATACTCACCTGGTTTCTCTCGATAACCTTCATTGCTAGATACTGCTCTTTGTGGTGGATAACATTATCTTTAAAAACAGATATCCTTTTTGCTCTCGAGTATATTTGACCTCATCTCACACCTATTGCCCTCACTTATACTTGTTTTTGACGCCATTATCTGACTTACATTTTTTCTTGGAATATCCTTGTTCAATTTAAGGGGAGATTGCGGAGACTTCCTCTATTTCATCTCCATCTAATAAACTTATCAAGAACTCTACAGTTTTTACAAAATTTGCCATAATGGAGTCTGCTTTTGCTTTTTCACAATAGCCTGGTGCATCCTCACAGGCTCAATCGTTGGTTCCTACACTTGCAAACTCAGTCAAAGCAGACTCTAAAAGACTCAAAAAGGACCCTCCATCTCCTGCAAAATCACACCACCTGCTTCTTTGGATTCACTCTTGGAAGAAATACTGGTCCTAAGGCCCTTTATGGAAGAGACCAACTCAAAACTCCATCTTTTGACAGACAGATAGTCCCAGCTTGATGAGAGACTTATTGCCGTGGAGAAGAGTGTTTCTTCTTATAATGTGACTGAATCTAAAGTACATGCTCTTCAATCGGAAGTATCTCTTCTTCAGAAGCATGTTGAAAATTTAGAAAATAGAAATCGAAGACACAACCTACGCATTTATGGCTTGCCAGAGAACACGGAAGGTGCAGATCCTATCTCCTTCTTTAAATCTTTTCTACCTAAAGTGTTGGGTTTGCCTGCGAATATTGTTCTAAATATACAACATGTGCACAGATTGGGATGTCAACATGCTGACACTTCTGCTTCTAGTCGTCCAAGAAGAGTCATTTTGTACTTTCTAGAATACACAGACCTCCTTAAAGTCATATCAGCTTCTTAAAATGTACCACGTATTTCATGGATGGGACACACATTGTTCTTCTCACAAGACTATGCTAAGAGAACTGCAGAACGACGTAGAGTCTTTCTAAAGTTGAGACCAGATCTTCGTGACATTGGATCTAGATATGGTCTCTTTCACCCTTGTCTTTTCAAGGTCACGTATAAGAACAAAACAACTACATACGATGATCCTCTCAAACTGAAACATTTTCTCAATTTTTGTAAAGTTGGATACGTCTGGTGCTTCCACTTCTCATTTTGGCTAATTATAATAATTTGTTTAATATTATTGTCCATTTTGTCTCTCACACTATTGGATAATGTCTTTCTTTCTTCTTTAGACTGTTCCAGTGACTTTTTGTTCTTGTTGTTCTGTTTTTTAATTATATGTCTTTGGCTGTCAATCTTCACATTTTAATTGTATTTTTTCCTTATAGGTATTCCTGTTGTGTATTCATCCTGTTGTCTCGCACCCTGTATTATCCAGTTATACCTGTGCCTCCCTTAGTGCGATCCGGTTATGTCGCCCTTCCATGTGGTTTCACCCTCCCCCACTTTTGGACATTTGTAGGTATGTGTTTCTCCCTTTTAGTTTTTCTACTTTTTCTTTTTCAGGTTATTGCTCTTCTTTTTCTGTTCCCCATCTTTCTTTATTTGATATCCTACTTCTCTATCTGCTACCTTTCACATCTTTCTTCTCTATCCTTCTCCTTTCCTATTTTCTCTACTATGCTTCAGATTACAGAGATTCTCTCTCCTGCACCATCTTCTTTTACCATTACCTCTGTCACTCCTCAAATGTTATCCTCCCATTTTTCTTAAGTGTTGTTACCTCACAGTTACGGATACCCTTTCTCCTTTACCTTCCTACCCCTGCTTTTTATCTTTTCTCTTCTTCTTTCTTTTGTTCTTACCCTTTCTCTAGTTTCCTATTTCTGATGCTTCCCTTCACCTTTTCAACGTATACTGGTCAGGTTTAGTTTTATTTTGTTCCTCTAAAGTTAATTCCTTATTTACTTATATAATTCTTTCTTCATTTGTTATTATATTTTTCTTCATTTATTTGCTTTTATTGTAATTTTTTATCAAAGTTGCTGTTATATCTGGTCTTATTTTGCTTGCACTTTTAATGTTTTTTAGATGGCATTAAATGTTGTTACTTGGAATGTCTGAGGTTTACACTCACCGATTAAAAGGCAACGTGTATTATCCCATTTGTCTAAACTGAATGCTGATATAGCCATGATTCAGGAAACGCACCTCACTGAATCTGAATCCTTGAAATTAAAGAGAGACTGGGTTGGAGATGTTTTCTTTTCTCCAGGTGATGGCAAGCATAATGTTGTTAACAAAAATAGAAAACCTCTTGCCAGACCTATCTAATTTGAAAATTGGCTATAGCTCTGCTAACAATATTTGATATACAGCACAGATACAAAACCAAGGAGAAAGGAAGAGAATTTACTTTCATTTAGATTGTGTTTTATTTATCAAAAAAGATTATTTCTCTTATTTTTTGTTTTTTTATATAAACATATATATATTTTTTGCTTTTTTTGTATACAATTAATTAGTTCACCAAAAAATACATGAAAAGTAAATCTTTACAGTGACATTTGAAGATAATAAAGGGACATCATCTTCTGTTACTTCTCCAATCAAAGATTATTATTTCAATAACCCCCACAGAAAGAGAAACACAAGTGAAATCAGACACATTCTCTCATTCAACCTATCTCACTGTTCAATCCTCTCAAGCATACTAACTCTCATACTGTGCAAACATATTCACAAAGGAACCACATCTGAGACAGAAACCTGTTACAGAAACTCTGTTTGTCCTATGTATGTACATTCAAAAGGCATTAATCCATCATTTTAGTTTTGAATGGTCATTTCCTTGGCATGATTCTTAGATGGGATTCTCAGATGTGTGTTGCTGGCCTACGCACGTTTCAGTGAAAGCAAGATGTTATCACCTTCATCAGGGCCGAGAAAGTACTATTTCCAAGTAAAAACTGGGGGTTCGTTGTATCTGCATTCATACAACACATATATACATTTCTGTGCTGTATCAAATACCAAAGACTCTGTTGATTTTTTCTAAAATATACATTTGCGTGCTAAGAAGTGAGATGTGACCACTCACATGACACCATTCTAAGCTTTAGAACTCCACATTTGAATCGGAAACCTCATGAAGTGTGATGGTGAGTAGAATAAGAAAAAAGAAATAGAACGCCCAAGATCTGGGCAAAGACCATAAAGATGCCACCTAAAGTGCAACCATTAAAGTGTGTGCTTTTATGAACCTACACCCAAGATGAGTTTAAGATCTAACCATGACCTACATGTTCTTGGAAGAATGGCAGATGTGTTTTCAGTTTTCACTCGATCGGTATTTCGCCGTCTTGTTTAGGGACAATAGCTATAGAAGGGAACAAATGCCTGCCGGTTAGATGTGTTAGCAGTACTGAGTTCTACCGCTATAGGAGATTAATATGCCTTAAAAAAGCTACTTACAACCAAATCAGACAGTGGAGGATCTTCTCCATAGAGTTGGAAGTTTGCAATGTTGGATGCTCAGGACGACATTCTACCCGATAGGTCCCAATATCAGGTAAATCAGGATGTCCAATTTAACCTGCAAAGAGGGCATTGCTCGATGATTTAAGCACCTGGCTCTACGACACTCCATTAGTATGACATTATCTTACCTAATTTAAAACTCTGGATTATTAATCATTTGGGGATCCTGTATCGATATTCCTCTTTTCTGGTAAGACACGTAGCTGCAACTATTATTTATGGGTAGCCAGTCCTCAAAGGCAAGAAACCAATCATTTAAAAAAAGGATATTAGGAAATGCCAGTGGAATGTCAAAAGATACTGAGATTTTAAAAGATGGTATATACAACGAAGCCCTTAATGGTGGATATTTATATATTTGAGGAGCCATAATGTTGTACAATCTTTGAATCATAGACGACTGCCAATTGGGCTTTCTACCAAAAGGAGAGTGTAAGATTTTGATGTTTTCTAGGGCTACATGTCTAATTGCAATTATAGGAATAGACACACCGGGGCTGACTGACCCTGATGGTGCTTGGATACAGCAATTTATAGGTTAAATAACGGTGTCTATGAAGGGTGGCCCATTATCCTATTGTACCTCAATGTGAGGTCAAACGGGCCAACAAACGGGCCCTTTTGTGGGATGCTGCATGAACTGCGAGGGAGAACACTCTAGTTGCTTATATCATATATCCCGTCAGAAGTGCTTTTAATTTCCGGGATTGGTAAATGGACTGCTATCCTAAAGGTAGCACATAGCATAACGGTACAGGGAGGCAAGTCTTACCCCATTAACAGGTATTGCATCCTCATATTTCCGTCCAAGTGCTATTTTACAGAGAAGGTACTGTTAAAAACGGGCATTATTTATCTATGGTGCTCTTGCGATAATTGAGTGAGATACCACGTCGTATACCATGCGTAGCGTGAGCAATTAATCCATGGGCGCCCTGTTGGAAAAGGCAAAATGAAAGCTAACACTATCACTTAGTATATATTTACCAAAGCTACGTCTACATTGTAAGGCATGTATATGGCAAGAAATACGCAGTGAAAGTCTTACCGGAATGACAAGCCACTTATAAGATTTGCGTGGGCTACGAGAAAAACACTCTTATTGCGTATAGCACTATATCGACATAAATCTTATGATTACTGAGATAAGTGAGCAGGCTGCTACCCTAAAAAAAAAGGCACATAGCATGACAGTATAGGGAGGCAGGTCTTACCCGATTGGGCGGCTATCATATCTTAATATTTCCGTCCCAATGCAATTCAGCAAGAAGGAACTGTTGAAAACAGGCATTATTTATGTTTCGAGCTATCGCGATGATTGTGTAATACACCGCAATAGTATGCCGGGCGTAACATGAGCGTATGGTCTATGAGTGCCAAGCGTAATGGTGTTATCACACTGTGTCACAGCTCTCCATGTTAAATTAATTTCTCAAGAGACTGACTATATAGGTCGTTGGTTACTTATGGATTTACAAATTGGAAAAACTCCACTCACTTTATTTAATATATATGTACCGACCACAGGTGACTGCCTCTTTAGGCCTCACCTTACAGAAAAGCTAATGCAACTCTCTCATGATAACCTTCTTAGATCGTAACTCCTCATCCTCTAAATTACCTTCCAAAACTCACAAATGATTTTTATATTCTTTTCAGCAAAGGCATTTAATTGATGCTTGGAGATGGTGTAATCCTACATTGAGAGAATACACTTTCTTCTCTCCAGTACACAATACACAATCACGTATTGATCACATTTTCCTTTCTCATGACCTATCTCAATCCTTAAGGTCTTCAGATATTGCCTCCATCCTGATCTCTGATCTCGCCCCAGTTTCCATTTCCCTAGACATTTTACATAAGTCTTCTACACCTAGACGATGGAGGTTTAATAATTCACTGCTACTCGATCCTGTCTTTACTTCTTCCTTTACTTCTTTTTTTAATGAATATTTCTCTTTTAACGAATCAGATACCCTTCAATTTTCTGTCGTACGTGATGCTTTCAAGGCAGCTGCACAAGACTTTATTATTAATTACATCTCCAAGAAAAGTCATATTGCCCGAAAATCCAGCACTGATCTCTTTGTTAAGATTAGATCTCTAGAACACACCTATTACACCTCTAAATCAAAGGAGTTTTTAAAAGATTTGATAGCTGCCAAACTTCAATTTAATAAAGACTCAGACTCTACTAATAACACTTCCTTGTACTTACTAAAGTCCAGTGGAAAGTTCTATGGTGGTAACAACAAATCAGGCAAATTATTGGCCAATTATCTCAAAGTAAAAAAAAAACGAATTTAATAATGATTCAATCCTCGATGATCAACAGATGCCCAAATTTAAGGACTCAGAAATTTTACAAGAATTTCATACATTTTACAATTCTTTATATACACTGGAGACTAACCCTACGGATGATTCCATCATAAATTATCAATCTTCCATTACCAAACCCCCTGATATTGATTTAGATTTTGAATCATTAGAGCTGGACGTTTCAATGACAGAATTAAACAATGCTTTGCGCTCTCTTAAGAAGGATAAAGCCCCCGGTCTTGATGGCCTCACTGTCGAATTCTTTTTTGCATTTTTCCCAAATTATTCTCCCTAAGCTACAAAAACTTTTGAGCTCTTTCTTACAAGCTGGTACTGCTTCAGGTTCCTTTTTATCCCAAGGATAATAAAGACACCCATTTTTGTAAAAATTATAGACCAATTTCATTGGTGAACATTGATTATATCATTTTCTCAAAATCCTTGGCCCCACGATTAGAATCCTTCCTTCTGAACCTTCTAGGTAAAGAGCAATCAGGCTTTGTGAAGGGTAATTTTCTTACTGACAATACACTTGTTCTTCATCATTCTCCCTGAAATCCTCTCATTCTTACGAATCTTTAGGTGCCTTAACTTTGGATGCGGAAAAGGCCTTCAACAGAGTCTATTGTCCCAGAAGGTCTTCGGCCACAGCGGCGCTGGCTGAACTTCACTGGCTCCCGCTTAGGCATCGAGTGTCCTTTAAATCCCTCTGTCTCGTCTTCAAAGCCCTGCATGGACTTGGGCCCAGCTCTTTGCAAGCCAAGTTTGCCTGGTACACCCCAACCAGAGCACTTCGCTCAGCAACTGTTTGTTTGGTGAGAGTGCCTAGATTTAAGAAGGCTAGGGCCTGGGGCAGATCTTTCGGAGTTGCTGCTGCCAAACTCTGGAATAGTCTGCCCTTGGATATCCGTCAAACGGAGGAACTTCTCCCTTTTAGGAAACGTGTCAAAACCTGGCTGTTTCCGAAGGCTTAACCTGCCAGACACCTCTCTCTGCTACTTTTCGTGCTGCCACTTCGTGAAGCCACAGCGCCAGGATGCCTGTAAGGTGATAGCTGCGCTATATAAATGTCTTAAATAATAATTTTCTCATCACTCAAATGGTTAGGCTTTGTGCTTAAAATAAATTGTTTAATTTCTCTTTTATGTTCAAATCCTAAAGCAGCCATATTTGTTAACGGCCTAACTTCTTCAATTTTTTTTTAAACAGATTTTATAAGTAAATTTCATTTCACATAATATGTCTAATGCAGTACAGTCACCATGCGGGGTGGTACAATCCTTATCGTTATTACAGTGAGTGCTGTTGTTTGGAAGAGAAAAAAGCAAGTAATGGCAGGTTGTACATTTGCTCTTACCACAAATAATTCACAAGAGCAGAGATATGATATATGCTGTTCATCCCTTTACAACCATACACAACCTCCTCACCAGGTATGTGCACTCCTCCCAACGCGTCCTTGTCTGCAAGAAAACAAAAAGATCCCCAACTCGTCCCCCCCCCCTCCAGTCCTTTTATCTTCATAGTAAAGCATCGTAAATCAATCAATCAATAGCATATCTATCATTAAATTACATTGACAACACCTGTTCGAGGGGTCATATTCCAGTATTTATGATTGTCCCGTTAGAGGTGGATTCGGGGTTCTACACTCTTTATTGCGAGCAGTTGTGGGTGTCTGCAAAATCTAATTCTAATTCTTGCGCCTTGCGGGTTTCTAGCATGACGTCCCACTCCAGTGTTATCTGGATTTTGCGTAGTCCCTTGGCCTCCTCCCTTCGTATGGCCGCGCTTTCTGCACTACCCCAGCGAATTAGTTCACTTTGCAGCATGTGTACAGAGGGTGATCTCTTGGATTTCCACCGCATAGTGCTGGCCCTTATTGCGAGGATCAGCGACAGGTTTACTAATCTATATTGCACCTTGGGTTTAGAGAGGGATTCATGAAGGCCCAGGGTGCATTCTTCTTTGGATTGGTTAAGTCCCTTTGTGTGGCTGCATGTGTACATTGTCTGACAGAGTCCCAAAACCCCCTCAGGTGTGGGAAGGACCATATCATGTGAGCTAGGTCGCCCCCCTCCCAGTGGCATCTTGGGCAGTGGTGTTGCGTTTGCGGGAACATTTGGTCCATTCTACGGGTGGTAAGATAGGCCCTGTGAAGCATCATGGTTTGGATGTATTTTAATTTTGCATTTCTTGTTAGTTTCTTAGGGTGTTCTGCTATTTTCTCCCATTCTTTGTCTTCTAGAGCCTGCCCTAACGCATCCGACCATGCGTTTCGCAACGTATCAAGGGCTATCCCCGCATGGGCACAGATCCCTACATACAACCATTTAATTAAGTGCCTGGCCCTGCCCATATAATAAATTGCTTTGACCAATTTGTGTGTAGAGGGCTCCTGCCGATATGGGGCCTAGTGTGTTTTTACATATTGTACTATCGCCGTGTGAAATATATACAAATGATCAGGCACCCCTGTCTCTCTGACAAAGTTACCATAATCCAGTAGCTGTCCATAGTGGAACAGGTCCGACACCGTGCTAACCCCTGCTTCCAACCAGGGAGAGATGGTGCGTTTCGTTATTCGTCCAGTCGCTAGCGGTATACCCAATAAGGGGATATCAACCGCATATGCAGGATGTGTGCATGTGTTGTGTAGTGCCGCTTTCCAGCACTGTAGCGCCGTGTGTAGCAGGGGAGGAAGGTGCCTGGGGAGTTTGCTGCGCCATAATAACAATGTATGCAAGGCTCCTTGTGCAATATCTCGCTCTGTGTATCCTCTTTCTTGCAAATAGCGCCGGCTGTCCAAAAGGATAGCGACTGTAATTGACAGGCATAGTAGTATGCTTGGAGGTCCGGCACTCCCAGGCCTCCTCTGTTCGTGCCAAGCTGGAGCTTTTTGAGGCTTATCCTCTGCCTACCGGGACCCCAGATAAGGTCAACAACCATAGTATTTAAGAGTTTAAAAGTGTGCTGTGGGAGTAGCACCAGTAGGTTTGTAAAATAATAAATCAATCGTGGGAGGACCACCATTTTCGTTATAGCCACTTGTCCCATCACCGATAACGGTAATGTGGTCCAAAAGGCAATGCTTGAGCGTAGGGCTCTAATTGCTCTATTAAGGTTTCAATCCAGCATATCAGTGGGTGTTCAATAGACATTAAGACCCAGATATTTAAAAGCGTGCAGAGCCACCTGTAATACTGTGGGTCCAAAGAAGATATCTGTGGGTGAGGCTTGCGCTTGAAATAAAAGGCGCGTGATTTTGTTGGGTTAATAGCAAAGCCGGATACGTGTTCGAACATGACAAATGTTTCAGATAGAGGGGCTAAATACGACCGAAGGTCTCTAATGTAAAGGATAATGTTGTGCGGAGAAGAGGGGCATGGTGGGCCTGATCAGGATACCCATCTTCTGTGCGTCTGCATGCAGCCTGAGAGCCAAGGGTTCCAATGCCAATATAAACAGGATTGGTGAGAGTGGGCATCTTTGCCTCGTCCCTCTAAAAATCGGGTATTCAGTTGATATATGACCTCCGGTACGGACACGTGCAGTGGGGGCATCGTAAAGCAGACGGAGCCAATTGATATAATCTT
Source organism: Lissotriton vulgaris (assembly GCF_964263255.1). Classification (NCBI taxonomy): domain Eukaryota; kingdom Metazoa; phylum Chordata; class Amphibia; order Caudata; family Salamandridae; genus Lissotriton; species Lissotriton vulgaris. The sequence goes on from NW_028251298.1 coordinate 21,590, forward strand.
CCGGCAGTCCGAATCTCGTCAGTGTCTTGAACATGTATTCCCAACTTAGCGTATCAAACGATTGACATTGATCCAGCGAGATACATCCTGTGTGAGTGTAACGTACTGGGGCAGCCGTCATAAGGTAGTGCAGGGACGTGCTCCTGGCACGCAAAAAGCCAGTTTGGTCTATGTGTATCAGTTTATTCAGGATGGGCAGGAGCCTATTTGCCAGTACCTTATTTTGTATTCCGTCGCTAGCAACGATAGTGGGCAGTGATTTGGTATGTCTGCGGGATCTCTCCCTGGTTTCGGGAGGGAGACCACCAATGTTTGTGCCGTGGTGAGCGGCACAGGCACTCCGCCATCGCTGTATTGTATAGGAGCTGTAGGCTGGGAAAGAGAGAGTCTGTGAAAGTATCATAAAATTCTGTAGGTAATCCGTCCAGTCCAGGGGTTTTATTACGAGGGAGCCCTTTAATTGCTATCTTGATTTCAGCCCTGGTAACCGGACCTGACAGGTCCTTTAAGGCTGCTCCAGTCAGTTGTAGGTATGGCAAGTCGTGTAGGAAGTCGTCTATTCGCATGTCCTCCCTGTCTGTAGGTTTGCTATACAATGTAGTATAGTATTGGCAAAAGGCTGCATTGAGGTCGTTTTGGGTTTATACTTTATCACCTGTCAGGGTAGTGATTTCATTAATTACAATAGCTGGGGGATCGGCACGTAGTAGGTTTGTTAACAATGCCCCTGTTTTGTCCGCCTCAGAATGACACCTTTGCGTGTAACGTTGGTGGTCTATAATTCCCAGAGTATCTAACAATTCCGCGTGGTGCCTGTTTATCCCTATCATGTGCGGTTCCTGTTCCAATGTGTCCATCTTGCGTCCCGTTTCTATGAGGGATATATGAACTTCCTGCCTAGCTCCCACTTTCGCATTGATAACCCTTCCGTGTATTACCGCCTTAAAGGCATCCCATTCAATTAGGCCATTTGAAGCTGTATTACTATTTTCTGCAAAATAATGCACAATAGCGTCGGCCATTGCTGTCCAGAACACTGTGTCTTCTACCAACTGTGGCCATAGTCTCCAGGTAGGCACCGGAGTAGGTATCCTGCCCCACGTGACTGTTATCTCTAGCGGGTTATGGTCCGAGAAGGTTTTGGCTAGATATGTTGCGTGCGTGACCTGCATCGCAATCATGTTTGAGCAATGTATTCTGTCTATTCTTGTGTGTAGGATGTGGACCGGGGAGTAGAACGTGTATTCCCTATGTGTTGGGTGTCGCATTCTCCACACATCGCATAATTCCCAACCCTCCGCCCAACTGCAAAGTGCCTTTGCCTGCTTTATCACGCCTGCTCCGTTCAGAGGGGGATGGGACCTGTCCAATGCAATATTCATAATTGTGTTACAATCCCCATCTATAATCCAGGGATGCATCTCCCAGCCTGCTAATGCTAGGTTCAGGGTAATTAAAAAGATTTCTTGTTCGGTATTTGGCGCGTAGGTGCTACCCAACACTACTTGCTGTCCATCAAGTGACCCTCTTCTAAAAATATAGCGGCCCTGTTTAGAACTCTTTGTTCTAAGGATTCAAAAGGCACCTCATGCCTGATCCATATGGTGACCCCACGCGCATATCCAGAGTAGCTAGTAGAGAAAACCTGTCCCCTCCATTTCTTATGAAGCTTCACCGCCTCCTGTTCTAACATGTGGGATTCTGGTAAAGTACACTATTTGTGCTTGACGATGCAGCAATTAAGCATGTATTTTATGTCGCTTCTGCACTAAACCCAGTCCTCTAACGTTCCACGTTATTATGTTATACTTGCTGAGTGTATGCATTGTAATATTAAGTTTGTCCCTAGGACAGGCCGTGTCATATGTGTGCTTGTGATAAGCTGCCTTACATTAATCAAACAAATAGGACTGTATCCCTTCCCAAAACTCCCAATACTCGGTCCGGTCAGGTAACTATACTTGACCATGCACCCAAACATGGCAAACAAAACTGTGCAGTGTGCAACAATGGCATTTGCAAATTGGGGTACATCGCCAAAGCCATCCATGGGGTGCAGCCACACTCCAATGTACTTTAGAGCTCCGTCAGAATGGAATCCCGGGCTCGGGAAAGAATATACACACACATTGCCGGACCATATGTTAACAAAACGATATGATTTCAGTGTCAGAGGTAGGTCCTTAAGCAGCAGTGTCTTATGGTATTCAGTCAAACAATCCATCTGCCGTTTGTGGGGTCACGGTGGGAAACAGGGCCGCGCTGCCCTCAGAGTCCGACCCATGCAAGTGATCCTCAGAGGGGTTGAGTCCTCGATTAGTGTAGTCTGTCGAAATGTAGCAGCTGCTACGAGTTCTTGTTTCTTGCTCTTCTGCTGCGACGTCGGGTTGACCCAATCGGGAGTTCCTGCGTATCCTTGTGCTCCGGCGGTTGCCAGTTGGTTCCATTCGATTGGAGCTATGCTATGTGCTCTGGGAGGTGGTATCCCCACCCGCTGTAGGTCACTTCACCTCTAACCATTCATCAGCATCTTCCGGGCTCTCGAAAAAATGTGTTTTACGGTCATGAATAATTTTCAGTGGGGCTGGGAAGAGTAATGCATATTTTAGATTCAGGGCTCTCAATTTCCTCTTAACTGCCATGAAGGAGGAGTGCTGTCTCTGCACCATGAGTGTGTAATCCGATATAACGATATTCTGCTGTTCTCAAAAAGTATCTGAGTCTGATGCTGCGGTATTTGTAATAACATGTCTCAGTCCATATAGTTTAACAGTCTGACGATGAGGGGTCGAGGGGGAGCACCCGGTTTAGGCTGACCAGTGAGTATCCTATGCGCCCATTCTACACAGTACTGAGCAGAGAGGCCCTCCGATGTGCCATGGTCACGGAACCACTGCTCCATATATCAGGCCAAATTCATCCCTCCACATCGTTCAGGCAGCCCAATGACACGTACGTTATTGCGTCTCGCTCTCCCTTCCGCGTCTTCAACTCGGTCCATCAGGGTATTGATTTGTTTCTGAAGTTGTTGTCTGTGGGTCGTGTTCTGGGCTTGTTGTGGAGACAGTTCCACCAATGTAATAGTGTTTTACCTTATCAGCCAGCTTGTCATGATTCGCTTTGAGCAAAGTGAAAGTGGTCGTGAGAGCTCCAATTTGCTGTTCAGTGACTTTCCTGGAGTCTCTTACCTCCTGAAGAATAAGGTCCAGTTTATCCATGGGTTCTGTTTCATTTGTAGGGGGTATAGAGCTGGGCAACTGTGATGTTTCACCGATCTCCATTTGCTCCATTTTAGGGTCAGCACTGGCGCTAGCGTCCTGCTGCTTTCCTTTATTGTGGCCCATAACCACCTCCTGGCCATTTTGCCTGAGCAATGAGCTGCCTCACCGTATTGCAGAGGGGGCATCACAGCGCCAGCTCACCAGCGGCAGTCCCACCAGTTTGCGTTGCAGCTGCGTGGAGGGAGGGCACAACTGGGTATTGTGTTCGCACAGGACAGTCACATTGCACTGGGATCCGCTTGACCTATGGCGTGTTGTAGGTGCGGGCATTGCAGGGCCTGGTGTTGTCTGGGCGCCCCGCTCAGCAGTACAATTTGCCCAGTACTCACCAAATGCCGTCAGGGTCTGCTGGGGTTTTCTCACAGATGTCTTTTCCAGTGCTCCCCAGCCCATAATGACTCTCCTCCGTTAATTAGGTCTACCGCTTGGTTTAATGACTCAGTGTCGGTGCCCGCCGTGTCATCATTGTTATTTTTGTACCCGCTTTGCACCCCTCGTGTCCCCAACAGTTCACTGCACCCCTCTGGCTTTGCCGTCCTTAATCGTGAGAGTGGACCCTTGTACGTTCCCATTCCCTTTTCAGGGCACCAGTCGCAGGCCTCATAGCATCCTCGGGCCTCGTGTGATTTCAGCCCGGGGCCTACCCCTGGGCTGCAGGCACACTCACCACCTTGGCCCGGCATTTCCGTGGAACTCTCAGCCACCAGGACCCTTCTCCTCATTCGGTGGGGGGCTCACACAGGTCCTCCTCCGCTGCGGGCCCTCGTGCAGGATCTTGGCCCGTTTGGCGCCGCAAGCAGAGGACTCCAGATCCTCCTGTCCCCCTCAGCCAGCGCACGAGCTCCGGTCCATGTAAATCACAAGATGTGGGTGGCAGCAGACCTTTTTTTGTGTAAACGCCGTCAAAATTCAGATTTTCAGGGTTTCACTTAAGGTAGTACGCATGTTAAATTGGCAGCATACATGGACAACATACTCCTGTTCTTATCTAACCCCATCTCTTCTCTACCCGACTTTTTACCTGAGACTGAGTCCTATTCTTCCGTCTCTGGCTATAAATTAAACAATGACAAATGCAAAATCTTACCTTTAACTAAATTTACTTTTAAAGAGGACTTTAAAACTACCAACTTCCATTGGAATACTTAGGAATATATTTCTCCTCTTCTAGCAATCATTAATCTCCATCAACTTTGATAGATGCTATTCAAAGATTTCTTCCCTTATTGACAGATGGCAACCCTTGTACCTATCCTGGTGGGGGAGGTTGGACACAATAAAAATGATGCTATCCCCGATCGTCTTGTTTAAAGCGTCTAACATTCCATTTACCATACCCCAAAAATATTTTTAAAAGATTAACACTCTGTTGTCTTCCTTTCTCTGGCGTAAGAGGAAAGCACGTCCTTTACACTTGCAGGTGTTGGACTTACTTCTGGAAGTAGCATTTCAGCAGATTACCAAACACTGGAAAAATGTGTCTTACCTGTCCTTCCAAGCCTAGTGGCATGCTGTGTGCTATGATCACAGGCTAGATATAGTGTACGTTTTCCTAATCTCCTTAGCTCTCAAACGCCTGCTCATATGGTCCCCAGTTACGATTTTTTTTTGATAGTCATGCTAAACGTTCGTAAAACCTTGGAACAAGAGGTGTTTAAGCCTCCTTGACATTCTGATCTGTTTTTATATTTAAAATTATTTGTATAGATATATGTGCATTCTGTTTTTGTATTTCTAGGTAATAGACCAGATTTGTATTGCGTCATATTTTTACATATCTTTTATATATTGGTAAGAGGACCTTTTACCTATGTAGTTATATAGTCTTCAGAAAAATAACTTGTATGTATTTTTATGGTGTTTCCCTCCATTTTACCCCGTCCCTTTTTCTTCAATAAACTTTACGCTTTTCAAAACTTAAAAAAAAAGAGTGGAGCAACTCTTCACTTTCTGGCGGACCCATGAATTCAAACTGACTAGACTGGTTTCCAAATAATCCAATTCTATTAAACTTTCTAGGTATACTCCCTCCAAGCTAAGAACCCCTTTGAACTGCGTATGCTGGAGAATGACCATGTATTTTGTTTTACTTGCGTTAATTACCAGGCCATGATTGGTACAAAAAAGATTACATCTAGAGAGTAGGGTAGCAATGCCATTTGGGTATTTAAAACCAATCAGGATTCATTGACAAATAATAAGGTGGGTATTTTTGTGCCAACCAACACTGGTAAATCATTCTCACAATCCATAAGGAAGTCCACACAGCCATTTATTTACAACAAAATAATGTTAGGACAAGCACACAGCCTTGTCTCACCTCTCTGTCCACCCTTTTTGGGTCAGTAACTTTCCCATTTGCTCCCTAACTAATCTATATTTTAAAAAATGGAAAGATTTTCAAGCCAAGACATTTTCTTTATACATATCGATCCACAGCAAGACAAGACCCAACAAGACTGTGACTATAGAAAGAGTACAAAAAAGGGCAAAATATAACAAACATTTTTACATTTCAATCTATAAAAATTGCTACAGTAAGCAATTTCATTATTTCATCAATAAATATCACGTAATACATAACTTTTATGATATTGCTGATAATACAGCCCAGCCTATTGTAAACAATCTAAAAAAATCTCTGGAAGCCGGTTGGATCTAATAAAAAATCGGCATATCAGGCCTGTAGTGCGGTACTTTATAGAAAGCCTTGAAATCTTGAAGGGCACTCTGCAGTTTTTCAACCTTTACAAAAGCCATTACCACCCGGGTCTTACCAATATAAACAGGGAACTCTTATATTTGTTGGAGCAATTATTATCCCAACTAATATTTTTCAGGTGATCCAATTGGACATCGTACCCCAAATATTTTCCCCTAATCGTCACTTCTTGTGGCTCTTCAGACTATACACACTTTATTTCATAATATGTATCATGAGAAATGTAGGTCTCCACATTTCATATGATGGAGGATCTGATTTCAACCAATCTGAGGCAATACAGAGTTGAGCTACTGTTGTTGCCACAAAAGTACCCTGTTTTTCGTAGAGTCCTTTTGGTTTGTGTATCATCAATCAAACCTAGCAGCATCATTAGGGGTGTAAGAATGACCGGTGTTTAGATAATACCACTCAGAAATTCCCCCATCCCCACAATAGAAGACTTAGTTAATAACATGCAAAAAGATATGACGTAATTCTGCCTGATCCACCCCACATTGCCTACATTTCCCATCTGATCCATCTCCTTATTTTTTATATCTTTGCTGGGGTATAGTAAAGATTGAAAATCGTCTTAAAATGCTGTGTCCTCACATTTGATGAGAATAAAATCTTTTCTCCAATTCCTATTGATTCCTGTAAGAATAACCCATCCTTCTCAAATCTGAAACACCACTTAAGGTTCTGAGCCTCCAAATCATCCGCTTGAGTCTGTATCAGCAGATCGTATGGAGTACAAATTCTAGGTCTGTGTCTCACTGCCTAGTTCAGGGGATCTTGGTCAAAACCTTAATGTCCTTATTCCTTTTAGTAAAAAAATCCAGGATCTATAAACACTTGAAGAAATCACCCTTTGGCAATCCATAAGATTCCTATAGTTTTAAAAGGGAGCTAGTCTGGGATTCATGTAGAATTCTCCAAGTATTCCAATACCCTTTTGTCTCCATCTTTCAATAACTCTATCCTGAAAACTAATAGGTACAAATTGTGATGTAGATGTATAAAAACGAATCCTACCCAGCTGAAGTCATTGTCTAACCTGATTCCATACCTTGCATGCAGCTACTAACACCTTGAACCTGTTTTTTGTTGCTACAGTTTGGTTCTATATTTTTCAATAAGCACTCTGTTACTTCTGCTGCCAACACCATTTGATAAATGCACGGAACCTCTGCAGCTTCAATGATATCCTCTCCTGTTATCAAAATTACCATATGTTGTAAGAGGCATGACAAATAATAAAATGTGAAATATGGTATTACCCATCCTCCCCGTATACTAAGGAAGATCATAAATGTAATTGCTTGTCTTGGTTTTTTATAGCTCCACAGGAAACTAGTACAAAGCTACTCTGACTTTTGCAACTGGATCTTAGTACATTATAAAGTAACAAACCTTAGGCAGAATACTCATTTTCATAATGTTACATCTTCCGAACAATGAGAGATGTGGACCTTCAATTCTATTAAACAAACCTTTGATCTTAACCAGTAGAAGGCCCCAATTTGGATCAACCATTTTTCCCCCGAAGTTGTATATAATGGGAACGCGACCCAAAGGTGTCTTGTATCAGAGCACTTCATATGAGCATCAGTTGCGTTACATAAGGACAGATTCATTTTTTTTTTGTTAGGCACGGGGAGATTACGTAATTTGCCCAGAGTCACAGGATGTTGAGTGTCCTTTGCTGAGGTTCGAACCCGGTTCCCCATATTTGAGGTCGACCGCCCTAGCCGTTAGACCACATCCTCTCCCCAATTGATCTAAGCAGGCTTTCATTTTTGCCCCTAAATATACCTCCTCTTCAACAATGCTTGGATATTTAATCACTGCCTGTTTAGTACAGAAATCTGAGTTTTAGCCTCATTTAATTTATAACCTGAATATGACCTGAACTGTTTTGCCACCTTTTCAATTTCCAGTATTGCAGTTTCTTGATCTACAGTAACCACAGCAACATCGTCCGCATATGCAAACACCCCTGGCCTCATATATGAGGCCCTACCGGTACTTTTGCACCACAAGAAAGTCACTTTTTGTACGTCCCAACGAGGAGCAATATCTTTAAAAAGCCTCTTGTGATTGTCTTTGTGCAGGAAGGTTTCCCTTTGCACACAAAAATAATTATTCCTGCATCTTTAAGCACAAAAATAATTATTCCTGCAATGCAGGCACCCTTGCACCATGGTGCAAAGGTGACAGCATTGGCACACGGCAGACCATTGTGCACTGGCGCATGGGAAAATGCCAGGAATGTGCTGTATCTAATAGATACGGCACATTCCTGCCCTTTTCTTTTGCCCTATGGCATAAAACACATAAATGAGGCCCCCCTGTATTCTACTTGGTTCTCGAATACAGATTTAATAATAGTATTTTGTTCGAACATAGCTAAAAACTGATCTATGTATAAAGCAAATAATAAATGTCTAGTTTCTCTAAAAATAGATAAAAAGTCCGGTTCCAAACTCATAGCACAAATTCTTGCAGTGGGAAACCTGTAAAAGAGACCATATTGCTGCTACAAAACCTTTCCCAAATATTGTCCATCTTAGCACTGTTCATAAGAAATTCCAAGACACTCGGTCAAACGCCTTTTCGGCATCTAACAAGATCAAACCAAAAGGCGCTTGTTGTACATCTGCAAGAATGAATAGTGTACTTTCCCTCTAATATAGTTGACCCTACCTCTTCTGGGAATGTAAGCCATGTTGCCTATGCAAGACTAAAGGAGCAAATACCCTGGCCCATCTATTTGCTAAAATCTTAGTATAGACTTTTCCATCACAGTTCAATAGTGATATAGGCCTGTACAATCCTGGGAGCAGAAGTGACTCATCCTTTTTTATTGAAAATGACTCTATTAGCTAATGACCAAGAGGGAGGGATCTGTAATTGCCAAGCCTGTTGAAATACTAACAGCATATCATATTGTAATTCTGAAAAAAATGTTTTTACAAATTCCAAAGGACGCATGTCCGGACAAGCGGCTTCCCTGTAGACAAAGAGCTTAAGGCTTCAGATAGTTCCTCTAGAGTAAAAGGAGCCTTAAGAGCAGCTTGATCATCTTCACTTATTGTACTTCTGTCCAGAGCCTGAAACAACTCATCATAATCACCAATCGGAGGTTCTAAATCCTCCGGATATAGATCCTCATTTTTTTAAAACCTTTAAGATCTCAGTTGGGGTCTCAACTACTTTCACCGTTGGGTCTTCAATGGCATTCATCCCCTTTTCAGTCATTTTTTGCCTGATTCGTCTCACTAAATGTTTACCAGTGGCTTCACCATACTCATAGCATTCCCACAAATACATATGATATTTCATTTCACCCTCCTTGCTGAAGTACTAATTAATTTTGGCTTTCTGGGCAGCTATCTCTTTCTGTACCTCAACTGTACCTCAGCTGTTTCCTGGCTGCTTTTCAACCTCTGTAGTAATTTGCCCTACATCTTACAAAGTTCCTCGTACAAGACTTGGAGCTCTCCCTTTCTCTGGTTCTGCAAATGTAAACCAACACTGAGCGCCTTCAATCTGATTCCCGCATTTACGGCATACCATACCATCTCAATAGTGTCAGTACTTTTATTAATTTGCAGAAACTGTTCTAACCAGCATCTAATATGACTAGCAAATGATGGTTCAAATAATAACTTTCTATCAAAGCTAAAACTCTGGCGGGCCTAGTGAAGCTGAAAACCAGAATATCAAGTATCAGTGGATTATGATCTGAACATACTCTGGGGAAAATCTCTATTTTAACCACAGAAGCATGCATCAAAGAAATAAAAACATAATCTAATCTGACCAATTTATTGCATGGTAAAGAATAAAATGTAAAACATGGGACTGGATACTTATACTTAACCCAAATATCTAAAAGTCCATTATCAAGTGCTAGACATCGTAAAGCTCTGAAAACCATAGGTTTCCTCCCTGAGTACTTGCATCCCCTCATTTGTTTATTATATACCTCCTAATGAGTATTTAGGTCGCCATAAAGCACCAAAAGCACTGGCCTTGAGGCCAGTTCTACATTAAGTAGGTCCAAAATGTTGGCTTCATCAATGTTGGAACCATACACTGAACATAGTGTGAATCTGGCGTCACTGATGCAATATTCCCCGACTGCCCATTGTCCATATTTATCTACCAAAGTCTGTCCTGCAGTACATATAGCATGCTTTGTTAAAATAGCAACCCCACGGTTTGTTGTACTGTGCTGTGTACAGGTTAGCAGTGTGAAGCTTAATTCCACCAGTAGTCCCTGCTTCCCCCTTGGAATATCATTTCCTGTATGCAGACAAGATCAGGTTGCATTGACCTCACCCAAGAGCCACTCTATTTCGATCATTTCAGTCAATTCAACACACAGATATTTATATAACAAATACGTAACCTTATGATAGTCATTCTACTTCCTCCTTGACAATACAGTGAGTACCCCAAGCTTTTTGCATTTTTGTAATTAATTTTTGACCTTCAGACCCATTAAATCTCCTTAAGAATATTAACTATAGCTTGCCCTCCGTTCTAAATCCATGTGTCTTACATAACAATATGCTCCTGTCTTGCTTATACTTTCTGAAAAAATGGCTTTTTATCTGCCCTGTCCACTCATGCACCACATGCCCCCATCGTCCCCTGCCCATCCTCTTTCTCCACCCTCCCCCACCATCTCCCCAAAACAACTCTCCACCAAACCCACCCTTCAAGGCAATAGGAACAACTAGTTCCATTGTGATGGATTGCGATGCTCCAAACCCCCCGGACGCCACTCTTTAAACTAATAAATCATTGAACCATGCAAATACCCAAGAACAGTAATCCTACCCTTCCCTTTGTCCCAGCATGAGTGTACTAACCCACAGTAGCTAGAGTTACCAACAATTCCTTTGCATGCAGCTCAGAACAAAGAATTGTGCTTTATCTTTAACAATAACTTTAAGCTTTAGTGGATTCAGTAAAGAAACCTGAGCCCCCTTGCTCTGAAACAGTGGGATTAAGTATCTAAATTGCCACCTCTTCTCTACAGTAATCTGATTATAATTTGGCCTGACAAAAAACTCTTAACCTTTTCCTGGCTATTTCCTACCTGGACATGCCCAATCGCACAAGGCTTGGTGCAGTAAGAAGTTATTCAGACATATTAAAACTGCCCTAGGTTTTGAACCCTCTGTGCCAGGCAGAGAATTCATTTTGAATAGAAAATGATGAGCTCTCTGTACAACATCCCGACACCATTGCAATAGTTTGGGAAAGGCCTCCTAAAAAAATTCTGTTATGAACTTATGAGCATCTGTCCCTTCAACCCTTTCAGGGTCACCCAGTGCTCTAAGTCCCATGACAGTCCATCTGAACTAGTGTTTGCTTTATCGCGTTTGCCATGCCCTTGAATCCTCCTTACAGTGCCCCAGCCATTGCACAAGCTGCTCCACCTAGAGGTTTTTTTCCCCCATGTGTAAGGTGCTTGAATCTCTCCACCCACTTCGCCATGACTCCCTTCAGGAGTCTTGCCAAGCTAGGGGAGAAGATTCTTCGCTGGACCAATCAGACTGGTCATAGAGGAAGAAGGATGTATGCCCGATTCTGCATCCATACCACCACACAGCATATGAGCTAGCCCTTCCTTTGTCACTTCAACTGGGAGTCCTCATTTGGAGTCCTCCGTCACAATTTTATTTTGTCCATATGTCTTCCCTGTGGCTTTAACTATAACCAGATTAGTCCCTTCTCCCTTCGATGATACTTCCAAGAGTCTCTGAACGTCAGGGGGGGGGTTATAGAGATGCTGTTTGGTCTAGCGCTAGTGTACCTTCCCCCGCCCCTGTGACACCAGAAGTAACCAGCTCCATATTCTTATCATTGCTCACCTCTTGTGGGTTCTCTTGTGGTATTGGGTTCTCCAGGCCTACATATTCCGCAAAACCCGCTACACCATAAAACAGACGTTGGCACGGAAACTGGAAAATGCAAAAGACAAGTTTATTAAGACCCCATGGGGTGGTGGTACATTCCTACAGCACCCTTCGGCAATGCAAGAAGTATCACACCGAACGACTACCCCCTTGATCATCTCCGTCCGAATTTTCAGCTGGGGCCGTAGGTGGAACATACGGAGGCGGGCAACGATCTAATAATGAAAAATCATCAGTTTCATTAGTATGGACAGGATAAAGAGGAAGTCGAATAGGAAATTGACCATTCGTTTGCAAATTACAATCGGTGTGAGACCTCTTTTATACAGTTTTACAGTAATAAAAAGAGTAGGCGGAACACATTTACTCAGTTTAGGTACATATAAGGTCATTTTTGGAACACAGCCAACTCATGGGAGGAGTTACAACACCACTGGTCAGTTTGAGAGAACATTCCTAAGTGATGACTGTCCACTAGTACAGAGGGTTTGACTACGCATATGCAAGCTTGACCAGTACTAAAAATAGCCTGTTGCTGGGCAAGTTAGGTGGTCAGTGGTACAGAGAAAGGACAAAAGGGCATGCTGACCATGAGGCAGCGCGTTCATATAAAAAGGACGCCAGTGTTCTCAAAATGGCCTCCGAACACCATGGTCAAGATAAGGGAAAATTTGTGTAGCAAAGCTTAACGCTAACCCGATCACTGTCAAATTACGACACTCTGCCTCTGTATCTGTTCTCTTGCTATCAGCAACTTGTATTGGGCTTCCTTCCAGCTCCAAAACTGGAGGTTTTTTTTGTAACAAATTTAGCCATGAAGAGGGCCACCACCACTGGTTTCTCCCACCCTGGGAAGCAAAGTGCTTCTCCGGGCTAATAGCAGGATTGTTAGAATGGTTTACCCAGGAGCACTAAGTCCCCATCTCAGCTTTCTCCGCACACTATGGATTTGCAGAGCAGCGAGATTTTGATGCCCTTGTGGTCTTAGGCGGCATTCCAGTGTACCAGGGGCAGGTACGGCGTCCAGCCTTGCAGAGAAACCAGTGCGAACACAGGAGACCCACAAGTCAATAGCCCAGTCAAGAGGTAAGAAGCTGTATAAAAGACGCTGACCAGCAGGAATTAGACTATAGGCACTACACATCATCTTTTAGGCATAACACTGTGTAAAGTCATGTACCACTCAGAAGGGAAGACAACGGGGTCTGGTGTGGAGGAGTGCGTTGCACAGGCGTTTACACAGCCGCCATTTTGCCCAGGTCTCCCCAGCTAATCTCTGCGTAATTATCAGTGTGGAGGGGCACAATTATATCTAATAGGGGGAGTGGTATCTCCATATTTCTCAGGGAACCCTATAGTTTGCTTAGGTCGACAGACACAACATAAAGGCTTCCTTGGTTGATGTTCACCGTTTTCCACCTTAACATCTGAAATCTAAAAAATCTTATTCACATTACTTGTCTTTGATCGAATCCCTGCTTGAAACTGATAGAAGATATTATTATCCTCAATCCATGTTAATAATTGATTCCGTTTTTGCCTACAATTTTTTTTTATCTACATCAATTAAACTGATCTGGTGGTAATTTGCTGGAACCAAACAATATCAATGGAGGGTAGTCTACTGACAATCAAGGGGTAAGAGAGGTGAAGGGAATGGATACCTCCTCCCGACTAGAAATCCACCATCCTACATTGATCCACCCAGAACTACGCTCTAGAGGTTATAAAATCCTTACGTGGCGAACACTGCAGATTGCGGAAAGAAAACAAATCATTTTGTTATTTAACCCTCACACACCCTATTGGTGTCATGCTTCATCACCGGGTTCACCCTGACTCCTAAAGGTCAGGGTGGGCTTGACCGTATTTCAGGGAGCTCTTAGGAGATGTAGGCCAGGGGGACTTAAAGACAAAAATCCTACTTTGTTCCACAGGTATCCCTTTTATTCTCGGGGACGCAGTGGATATTAAAAAAACAGCAAAAACTAGTTTTTCTTGGAGTAACGGTCCTATGAACCTATTAATCTGCCAACATGTTTCAGCCCAAAAAAATGATTGGCCTCAGGGTCCTGGGCTTTCATCAGGGCTCAAATGGTTTCCTCCCTGATGTTGACAGTGATTCACTCGATATTTATATATGTTTTGAAGAAACAGATAGCTGTACCCTTCGTGCATCATAAAAAGGGGAGAATACTTATTGGCTCGTGCGAGGAACAGGAGGCACCACACATTTCTTTGGGCGCAGAAATGCGGAGGAAAGGCCAATAGGACTGAGGCCTGAAGGAAGAGGACTTTGATATGAAAAAAAGTTATCTGAATTGCCTGAGTTGGGTAATATAAAGAGAGCAAGGGAGGGAAAAGGAAACCGCGAATTAAATTGGTTGCATTGCTGGCAAGCTTAACAGGCATTAAACTAAGGGGGGAGTTACATGAGGTTGTAACAGCTGACAAAGAGTGTCAAATTGACATCTGGGGTTAGAAGATAGAACCTTCCATCATATTGTCGCCCTGAAGAGGTCCCATGTGAATAAGGACCAAATGCATAGGCTGTCATCTTGTTTTATCTGAATACTTGAGCACTTTATGAATAAAGATGATGGAAAAACATTCAAAATGTGAAAGAAATTAGTTAATTATATGATTGCTAGAAGTGTTTTGCTGTCACACATTCTATTCTAAGTAATGTATAAGTTTTGTGATTTTTGAGAAAAATATTTCCTTAGACCCTTTGAATTCCTTATGCCCCTCAATTTGTGTATTTGTATGTTTAGATTTGTTTTTTTTCCGGTTGACCCAGAAGAGTGAGCACTATTAGAACTTTTGGGACAGTTGTGCGCATGTGAAATTTAGTCCATAACCATTGCTCTGTTTTGATATTTTGAGCAGCATGCTATTTGTAAAATAAATTAGCATTATAGGCTAGGAAACAACAAAATTAGAAATAATTCATTACCGGCACTTGCCAAGCCCCACAACCTGGACGCCCATCAGGTCAAGCAGTTTCATCTCCTAGTCCAGGATATTGGCCCAGCAGTGCATCTGCTGCTGCTGGGTGCGCCAAACCTAAGTAAGTAGGCTAATGCAACGGTGCACCCTCCCCTACAGCAGCCAACACTCCTGCAGGTCATACCCACTCCCAGGGCTGCCGCCTGCTGCCAGCATGGAGTGGAGGTGGAGCTGGGAGGTGGAGCTGCACAAAAAAAACTAATGCAACCACCTCCTCCTCACTAAAAATGGGGAAAGGCTACAGTGCTTGGCTACAGCAGTTTGCAACTCCCCCTGCACTGATGCCACCACTCCCACACTCTGCCATGACGCTGGGTGGAATATAAAAAAAGAGAAAGGCAGGAGGAAGAGAAAGAATAGAAATTTGGGGAAAACTAATCAAGGGACAAAAAAAGTCACAGAAAATAAAAAAGAGGCAAAAGCATAAAATACACCAACACAAATAAGCACTATGGAAATAAATGTAAAACAGGGGAGAATAAGATGGATAAAATAAGGATGGCAAAGATAAAGTTTAGATTAAAATGTAGGCCCATCACTATGCGAAGAATAGGAAAAACTAAATGCTGTGTGCATGGACATCTGCGTGGTGACGTTTGCGATCACATTGTAAAGTGGAGCTCGCTACTCACCTCAATCAGCATGAATGGGTGGCAGAGCACAACTTCTCTTGCTGGCGTGGAGTTAGGCGGGGGTTCGCGGAGTGTTGTTTTCACTCTGTGGAGTTCCGTGTAGCGGAACTCCCCCACCGCTAGTAAATATGTGTAATCCCTGCAGGTATGAATGGCGTGTTGTTTATGTGTCATAGCCTCAGTTAAATGGGTGTCTTTGTCAATCCAAACAATGCATCTGACTCAACCAACATGTGCAGCAATAACTATTATATTAACCAAATCAACATTCACCATTATGCTGTCATCAATCCAATGTACAACATTTTATTCAAAATCTTGCTGCTGTCAACTACATATGGAGATAAATAAGTAAATAACGTAATAAATATGTGTATTCATTTTTTAACGCAAAGGGTATCCTGGCACAGGCCAAATAACAGAGAAAAAGTGACACATAAAGATCAAAGGACTTAAAAAGAAAAATAGTGAGGGTCACCTAGCACTAATTAGGAATGAAGACTCAACCAATTTCTTGGGGAAGATCCAGGTATTGAGACCCCTCCTAAATTGTAACAAGTCGGTCTTAGATCTCAATGAAAGAGGAAGTGAGTTCCAAAGCTTGGCTGCGCTGACCATAAAGGTTAGGCCACCTTGCCTGGATTTCCTAAACCTGGTCACGCACAGCAGATAGGCTGATGTAGAATAGAGGCTCTGTTTGGAATATGTATTCTAAGCATCTTAAAGAAAGGGGCAGGACCAGTCCCCTGAAGAGCTTTTAACACAATGCAGAGAGATTTAAATCAGAGTCTGCTTGATACCAATGTAACTCCTTTAGAGCCAAGGTGAAAGATGCTCTTCAAGGTCTGTGGAGGGCTAGTTTAGCTGCTGCTGCCTTAACCCTTGACAGGTGAAGTAATAGGTACTCTGGTGCATTCAACAGAAAGGAATTAAAATAGTCCAGGTGACTGAGAATAACATTGCTGTTGGACTTGGCCCCTTTTTCCCAAAATGTTTCGCTTTCACCCCCAATATTTAGGATGTCTCCACCATGGTGAATAAAGTTGTATAGGCCATGTGAGGTATGAGATGCCCTGGTTACTATGACAATGTAATGCAATGGTGTGTGCACTCATTTAACCCCCATTGTAAACATGCACCTTACTGAAGTGACGCATTTAAAATGGATACCATGGCTGCTGTTGTGCCACCTGACTGCAGTAGGTTAGCAGTCTAGATATTCGGTACCCAGCCATCCCTGCATTTGGAGGGAAAGCCTGGCACCCAGGGTAATCTACTCCTCCCCCTGAGCCAGTTTAAACCAGTTCACCTGAGGATTCCAGTAGCTTCTGGCACTGCCTGGAAGGTGGGGTGAGGGGCATATAAATAAGGGGGATGTGCCACCATGTGCTGAGACAGAACAGAGACAGGAACCTGCGGGGACCTGCTGCCAGGGGATACCGCCACTTTAGCCTGTGTGCTGGACCCTGAACCCATCTAGAACCCCTCTACTGTCCCCAAGGCTAGTGGAAGCCCCACTGTAGGAGTTCAGTCTCCTGTGTAGGAGGATGGCCATGCTACAGTGGAGGATGGTGAAAGCCTATCGCCCTGTTTTAATGAGTCCCCACTAACTGTTGACCTGGCCCAGTAGTGCCTGCTGCTCTGCCACTCGGCCCCCTGGAGAAGGAGGGCCCCCCTAGGCCCCTGAGGCTGGTGGGACCTGATGCCCCGCAAGTGCTGTGCCTAAAAGCGCCTGGAAAGGAAGGAGCACCTTTGACTGGACCCCCCAGGAGGTGAGGAGCATTACCCTGGGGCCCCTGGGGCTTGCTGCTGGGACCGCCCGCCCCCCTTGCGCTGTGCTATTGGAAGCGCTGTGCCCCCTTAAAGCTGTGCTCCAAGCGCTACTCTGAACAGAACTGAAAAATTGTCTGGGCCCTGCCTGCGAAGCGCCGTGATCTCTAGGCGCTACCAGCCTAGAACTGTGCCCTTGAAAGTGCTGGCCTGCAGGAGACTCCCTCCTGTCCCAAAGCGCCGAGAAACCCGGAGCGCTAGAATTGCCGAGCTCCACCTTGCCTGGGAAGATGCTGGTATGCCCCCACGTCATGTTGAATCAAGCGCTGTGAGCGCTGCTGTGTACTCTAAGCTCTGTGTCCCTTAAAGCGCTATTTCTTTCACCACTGCGGCCCGGGGTTACCTGTTCTGCCCCGCGTTGCCCGGAAGTCCTCTGAGGGCCGGAGAACACCGCCGCCGCCCAGGCGCCCAGCCGAGAAGTTGCCGCCATCACCGCTGCGGCCCGGAGATTGCTGGTGCTGCCCCCTTGGTGTGTGAACGCTGTTTGGGCCTCGCGGACTCCGCCGCGGACCGGCGTTCGCCTGTGGAGGTCCCCGCTGGGAGGAGTATCGTTGCGGCGGCCCCCAGAGCCAGAAGAGGGCTGCAGGAGTGAAGTGCCCGGACGCGCTAGGCCGCAGATGCAGGGAAGGGCGGCATCATGTGGCTGGGGTGCGGGTGACGTCACCGGCTGCGCCCCCCCCAGCCACCAAACACAGATTGGCGGCAGACGCCGCGCCCCCGCAGGCCACGCTGTCATTGGCGGCTGCGGGCGTGCCCCCAGGAAGCCGCGCACCGATTGGCCGGGCTGCAGGAAGAAGCCGGGGAGGCTGTGGAGTGCCCCCAGTGCCGCGAATGTCTGGTGAGGGCAGAGGGGGGCCTCAAAGTACTCTGTCAGTGCCTGCCCCCTCCGCAGCGAGAATTCCTGCTGCCTGTGAAGTCCCGGGCCCCCAAGGGGAGGGACCTGAGTGGAGAGCCAAGTAGCAGCAGCGGCCTGAAGCCGCGAGAAGGTGCTGCATGTGGCCCTCGGGGCTCCCGGTTGGATAGGGAAGCCCGCGCCGGCCAAGGAAGAGAGCGGCCCAACGCCCGCAGGGCTCCAGATGGCAAGGAAGCCCTGCAGCACATACAGAGCCCCGCGGTGGAGCAGGAGGAAATCGTCTAGAGCCCGGTGAGTGGGGCTCAACTGTGTAGTGGGTTGGGGGTGTGTCGGGGCACAGGGTCGGTGCCCGCCCCCGGAACTAGTGTTTTGCTGCGACGGAGGCCACCCTGCCCCTACCGAAGACTGTGGTTGGGCCCTGTTGGCCCTGTTAGGCTGCTGAAGGCCTAGAGCCCAGGGAAAGGAACTGAGGCCCCCTAAACTGGGCGATAGCATGACTTACTGCTGGTTGTTGGGCCTGCTATTCCGGTATCCTGGAGTAGGAAATGTGAATGAGGCCACGTGCCCAAGACTAGGCCCACTGAGAGTACCTACGCTGTTCATGCCGGGGTGCTTCTGTTACAACCTCCCATGCTCATGAGTTGTTGCCCCTGAGGCGGATACCGAGTACTATTGTTATGTTAATGGTTCATGCCCCAGGTGAAATGTGGTCAGGCTAATGTAGGTTTTGCGCATAATATTTTCCCCATCTCAATCTGGTTACATCTACAGTGTTGAGTATGCATGATGTGGTCCATACCAAAGTTATGTCCCTACGATTGCATGCTTTGTGCCAAGGAGGTGTAGGGAGTTTATAGGTCTAAGAGGTTGCCCACTCTTTGACTGACGCTGGTGACATGTACCTACATAAGGGTATGCCAAATGTTAATGTTTTTCTATGTTAGCATTGCAACTAAGGGACTCACCTTGCTTTTCCCATTTTCCCTGTAAATAATCCCCATGGTATACATTGCCCTGACGCCCGTTGACGCCCCACTGTGATTACTGTGTCTAACTTTCGCAGGTTGGAGACAATACATGAGTTATTCCTTTTCAACCAGAACTGGTGTTGTGTCTCTTTTTGAGCTGTGCCTGGTGGGTCGCCTGAGGGTACTGCGTGGATGCTTCACACATGTCCTCAGGAGTTTGGCCTGCCCGCTCTCGTCCATGCTACCCCCGTAGAATTGGTCATTCAATTTCTAACAGTTGCAGACTACTAAAGCTCTACATGACAATCAGCCAGATTCATCAAGCTGAAATCGGCTCGCAAAGGGCCAGATTCTGAGAATCTGGCCCATTTCGAGCGCTATTTTTGCATTTGGGATTCATCATCCCAAATGCAAAAATCGCAATTAGACAAATCGCTAAATTGCGAAAAATCGCATTTAAGGAACCTCAATTAGAGATTCCTTAAATGCTATTCATGAACCTTTTTTAAATTGCGAATTCGCAATATGGGGTTGCTATTTACCGCGAAGTGTAACTTCGTGGTAAATAGCGAAAACTTAGAAAAATGCACTTTAGTGCATTTTTCTAAGTTGTATGTTACACACACACATGTCCTTTGGACACGTGTGTGTGTGCAACACCAGTGTACATTTGCATTTCAGGGGTGCTACAGGGTGTCCTTTGGACACCCTGGCACCCTTGAAATCGCTTCCTTATTTGCGATTCGCTAATTGATCATCGCAAAAAAGGAATGACTCCCCATTCATTCCTATGGGCCTTTAGGCCCATAGGAATGATTGGGAAAGCCATTCCTTATTTGCGATTAGCAATTACCTAATCGCAAATAAGGAAGCAGTAGAAATCGCAAAAAATATTGCGATTTCTACATGCATCCCGTTTTGCGAGTCTTTAATAGCGATTCCTTATAAATCGCTATTAAGGACTCGCAAAACGGCACTTTGATGAATCTGGGGGTATTAAGCACCAGCAGGGTCTTCTGCAGAGATATCATGTGCACGAAGCATGTGCCTGCAACTTTATTCATGTGACTCTCCAGACTAAGTTTGTTATCAAATATGACTCCCAGATTTCAGACCACTTTGACAGGGGCACTGGCCCTTCGAATGGTGTAGGCTAAAAATTGGATGGAAGTACATCAGGAACATTTTGGGAAGCGCAGCAGAGCAGTTCAGTCTTATCCCCATTAAATTTTGAGCAGTTCAAATTGACCCACTGTCTGATATCTTTCATACAGTCAGGAAAAATGGTGACTTGATGATCACATGCCAAAGAAAGAATAAGTTGTGTATCATCAGCATTGTTGACCAACGTCAACTTGTAAGATTTAATGAGTCTAATTAGGGGAGCCATATAGATATTAAACAGGATTGGGCTTATGGAGGAGCCCTGAGGCATTTCATATTTAATAGTGCCGACCTGGGAGGGAAATGGAGGGAGAGTGATCGCTTGACATCTGTCCATAAGATATGAATGGAACCAATGCAGGACTGTCCTCCCCCAACCCAATGGACCCCAGCCAAGCTAAAAGTGAGGTATGACAGACTGTATTTAATGCGGCTGAGAGCACATATAGAATCAGCACAGCAGATTGCCTCTCATCAACTCTCATCCTTAGCTCATCCATTGCTGTGATTTTCAGTCCTATGCCCGGGTAACTGTGTGGATATGCAGAAAGGGTATTCCATAGCTGGGATCTTGAACATGAAGGTAATAGTTAGAGGTAGCCCTTTGTGAGACCCATTAAGGATTAGGAGATGGAATCAGATAGAAGGAAATTAGAAGAAGAGTGACTTGCCATCAGACTTAAGGCTTCACAGAACTTAAAAAGGAAAGGTGCTCATAGTGATGGAGCAAGGAATTCACAACAATCGGCAATTATGAATCCTGAGA